>NW_026946947.1:0-229000 GCF_030014385.1 Trichomycterus rosablanca | reverse complement strand
GAGTAACTAAAAACTAACCCCCCTCCCCCACCCATTATCTTATTTTATAAATAAAATAGGCTTTATCATCCTTAAACAGTTACAGATAAGGTTGTTTAAATGTTTATCTTTATATTTTGGAGAATGTTTACAGTGCAGTTATGTTAAATCCATCCATCCATTCATCCAAAATAGCCTTGGTTATCTTTGAAAAATTACAGAAGATTTAGCTATTAGTTTCTTATTTAAAACTGTTTTTTGTAGCTGTAACTGTTCGCACAAAGCAGTCTTTATTAATGTGTAGAGATGTTTTAGTATAATTGTATATGTTCTAAATACAATAAAGTAAAAGCATTTACAAAGTCTGTCATGCTGGTTTGCTGGTTTCTTATGATCTCATGTTTTATGTAGCAGGAAACATTTGGAAGTTGTGCATTTTAGTAGATGGACTTTGAAAGATATGTACCTTATTAGCAGGCATTTCACTGATCTGTAAGTTACTCATACTTAATTAATGATTTATAAATATATAAATGTATATTATGTCATGACTTTACTTGATGGAGCACATCATCATGAAGTCATGCTGAATGTAGACAAATTTCATGATGCATAGATACATTAACTAATGATGTGTAAATATGTAGTTAATTAATACATGGATAGTTAATTAAAAAAATTAAATTTGAATCAAGAAACAGTGCACCAAACCAAAATATCCAGTCAACAATGGATGTGCTATAGTCTCTAACTGTACAACAGCAAGGTGGCGCTGCAAGGTAGATATGGCTAATAAAAGGGTGGGTAAGTGTACACTACAACATCTCAGCAATGCTGTTTTGCCAGAAACATTCATGCCATTGCAACACACATTAACATGTCACTACCAGGATAGGCCACAGGTGTGTTCAGAATGGTCTACCATCTAAATAATAGCTGGTCAGTGATGGGTTATGTATAATTAAAATGTCAATACATTTTTTCATGCTTTTCCCAGCTTTATTTAATGTTGTGTGTGAAACATAAAGGACAAGAAAACTGTGGATACTGATTCAATTTACCTTCTCAAAAACACCAACTAAAACTGTTGATTAAGTCCTGATAACTACAGGTCTATAATTTGGCCTACATGTATATATAAAAATGATATATAAACAGTGTCTAATTTAAATAGCCCCACATACAATTTATTGTGCATTACTGGAAAAATGTTAATTAATACAGTAAGGAATTAATTAGTTAACAGAATGACGTAATAGTATGTACACATATCATTCATTCATGATGCACTAATTATTAGTTTATGTATAAACCCATTGTTTTAAATTGGTAGTTAAGTGTTAGTATATGCTTAGTTATGTACCAGTATTGTAAAGTGTTACCGATATTTAGATAAGATAATCCTTTATTAGTCCCACAGTGGGGAAATTCGCAATAATTTCATATTAGATTTATCCAGTCTGCCAATCAATGTTTCAACAAAGCAATACATGAAATTATACAGACATGAATCATTAGTTACACAGCAAACTTGAATAAAATAAAAGTGATCTAAATGACTAAAAGGCTTATATTTTTGTTTTGCACACACAGATGTAGTGTGGAGAAGTATACAGATGATGGCAGACTTTATCTACGTCGTTCTAGACACTGTAACAGCTGTACTGTTGGAAAGGGAACTTGAAGAGAGGAAATGGTTTAAACCTGCTTAAGAATGTCAACAGACTTCGAGCCACATGATTGTGCAGTTCAGCCATGGCATTACTCGCTTATCTTTGTCTCATTTTACTTTACTTAGGTAAGACACAACATTTCATTTAAATGTTTCTTATTAGCGGAATACAGAATACAAACAGCAGGAAAAAATTAAATTAATCTGTACTTAACATGTATGTTTAAATATGATGTGATGGTAGATCCTCAGAAGGTTTCTTCTTACTCTCCCACCTTTTTCTCTTAGTCATTAAAAAATTACTAAATAAATAAATAAATATAGACAAAGAAAAAACATCTGATATACAGTTACCATCCATTTGTATAACTAAACACTGATTTAATTATCACTTCAATTTCTTTTTCAACAGGTTATAATTCAGCACAGTATATTAAAGCAGTTTCTACAATCAGAAATGAACTGGAGAGAACCTCAGTTACATTATCCTGCAATTACAGTGGGTATGCTGGAACTAATGACCTGTTGTGGTATCGCCAGTTCTCCACATTCAGACCAGAGTACATCATTCTGGTTAGTGAGTTTGACAAAAAAGCTGCAGTTTCTGGGTTTTCTGCAAAGATAAATGAAGATAAAAATCGAGTGGATCTGAACATCTCCTCTGCTGCAGTATCAGATTCTGCTCTCTACTACTGTGCTCTGCAGCCCACAGTGACAGGAACTCATACTATACTGTAGAAAAACAAACATCTAAATTAAGTGTGCTCTGTTATTTCATGGAGGTGAAATATACAGGGCTGTGAAAAGGTATTTGCTCCTCACCCTGTTTCTTCTATTTATTTTTTAGATTTAAATGTTTCAGGTCTTCCAACTACTTTTAATATAAGATAAAAACACTAGTAAATACCAAATGCAAAAATAAAACTTATAATGATCATTCTATTTATTGAAGACAAGATTCAAGATTTATTTAAAACCTGTATCCCCATGTAAAAAAGTAAGTGCCCCCCAAATCTGATAGCTGGATGTGCAACACTTGACAATAACAAAAGCAATAACGTTACATTGCAGTAGCTCTCCTGTGTGATCTGACCACTCCACAGCTCTTCCATGGAGACTGTCAAGAGCACTACATTGAATCACTAGTTCATTTTAAATTAACTCAATAAAAACAGACAAACTTGATTTCAGGTTTTCTGTTTCAACCAATATCACTAAAGAAATTCCAGAAGAGCTCAAATAAGTGGCTAAAATACACTATACACTGATCAGCCATAACATTAAAACCACCTCCTTGTTTCTACACTCACTGTCCATTTTATCAGCTCCACTTACCATATAGAAGCACTTTGTAGTTCTACAATTACTGACTGTAGTCCATCTGTTTCTCTGCATGCTTTGTTAGCCCACTTTCATGCTGTTCTTCAGTGGTCAGGACCCCCACAAGACCACTACAGAGTAGGTATTATTTAGGTGGTGGATCATTCTTAGCACTGCAGTGACACTGACATGGTGGTGGTGTGTTAGTGTGTGTTGTGCTGGTATGAGTGGATAAGACATGGCAGCGCTGATAGAGTTTTTAAACACCTCACTGTCACTGCTGGACTGAGAATAGTCCACCAACCAAAAACATATCCAGCCAATGGCGCCCCGTGGGCAGTGTCCTGTGACCACTGATGAAGGTCTAGAAGATGACCAACTCAAACAGCAGCAATAGATGAGCGATCGTCTCTGACTTTACATCTACAAGGTGGACCAACTGGGTAGCAGTGTCTAATAGAGTGGACAGTGAGTGGACACGGTATTTAAACACTGAGAATCATCCACCATCTAAATAATACCTTCTCTGTGGTGGGCCTGTGGGGGTCCTGACCATTGAAGAACAAGGTGAAAGCAGTCCAAAAAGGTATGTAGAGAAACAGATGGACTACAGTCAGTAATTGTAGAACTACAAAATGCTTCTATATGGTAAGTGGAGCTGATAAAATGGACAGTGAGTGTAGAAACAAGGAGGTGGTTTTAATGTTATGGCTGATCAGTGTATCTTGTGTAGTGGTCTATTAGGCTAGCCACCCACTGCTGGGATCTGGGTTCAAATCTGCTATTGGCCAGCTGGGTGTCTTACATAGATATTTCTACCTTGCGTCCAGTGTTTCCCGGTAAAATCAGACCTGCCACCACCCTGACCAAGAGTTTGATAAAAATGAATGAAATGAGAATATTTTAAATACGGTCTCACAACACAGCCGACGAAATCTACAGCAGTGACTTGGTGAACCATATATACTGTAAATGATGATGTGTGTAGTTATGCTGTAGCATCTGCACTTCCTGTGTGTGGCTTCCTAGAGACTTATTATGAGTTTAATCCAGAGTGCTCACAAAGCTGTGTTCAGAAATGGCTCAACTATGCAACTTAGTGCACATTGGGAGATACATAACACTGATTCTTACTGTAGCATCAGGTAATATTAAAAATATTTATTTCTATTTTGGTAATTTATTTATTTCTGTATTGGTTCAACAGTTCAGACATGAATGTATTGCATTATTTTTTGTTCAGGTTCTCTTCTTGTATTAAATTACACATTAATTTTTTATCTTTCCAACAGGTGGTTTTGCAGATGAAATTGGACCAACAGATACCAACATTATCAGCAAAGAAACAGAGACTGTTACTCTAAAATGTTCATATCAGTCCAGCAGCAGCAACATTTGGCTTTACTGGTACAAACAAAATCCTAACAGCGCACCACAGTTTTTACTGTATAAAGGTGCCAAATATCGTAGTGATGAGGAGCGCAAACCTACTGACTCTCGATTAGAGTCAAACACAGGTGATACATCTACTGAACTCACCATTAACAATCTAAAGCTGACAGATTCTGCTCTCTATCACTGTGCTCTTAGAGAAGCCCAGTGATACAAAGCTATTGAGATGCTGTACAAAAACTCACTTATATGAAGTTCCTCAAAGCTCAGAAGATCAAAGTTTATTTTTTCTTTTTACTTGTTATCAGTTAACCACACACACACACACACACACACACAATACAATACAAATAGCACCTGCTCTCTGTGACATGGATGTTTATTAATAAATGAAATGAAGTTGAGCAGATAAAACATGAAATATCTCAGGTTCAAACAGTCTGCAATTGAATAAAAGTCAAAGTAAATGTATTTGCATGCTGTCCCAACTTTTTCTGATTAAGGGTTGTATGAAAATAACCATATGGTATATTAAAATTAAGATAGGATGAATTAAAATTTTAAATATGTTATAATACAAGCTCCATTTCTATAAAAGTTGTGACATTTTGTCAAATGTAACAAAACAAGAATCTGTGATTTGGTGATGAACCTTTATTTAATCTTGGCACAATGCAGTCAGACAAGTACCGTTCTCCTGGCAACCGCCAAACCCAGACTCGTCCATCGGCTTGCCAGACAGAGAAGAGTGATTCGTCACTCCAGAGAACACGTCTCCACTGCTCCAGTGGCGGCGTGCTTTACACCACTGCATCTGACGCTTTCAATTGTGTTTGGTGATGTAAGGCTTGGATGCAGCTGCTCGGCCATGGAAACCCATTCCATGAAGCTCTCTACACACTGTTATTAAGCTAATCCGAAGCCCACATGAAGTTTGGAGGTCTGTAGCGACCTCTGCGCACTATGTGCCTCAGCATCCGCTGACCCCGCTCTGTCATTTTACGTGGCTACCACTTTGTGGCTGAGCTGCTGTCGTTCCCAATTGCTTCCACTTTGTTATAATACCACTGACAGTTGACTGTGAAATATTTAGTAGCGAGGAAATTTCACGACTGAACTTGTTGCACAGGTGGCATCCTATCATGGTACCACTCTGGAATTCACTGAGGTCCTGAAAGCGACCCATTCTTTCACTAATGTTTATAGAAGCAGTCTGCATGCCGAGGTGCTTGGTTTTATACACCTGTGGCCATGGAAGTGATTGGAACACCTGAATTCAATTATTTGGATGGCTTTTGGCAATATAGTGTATAACGTTCTTCCTCTCTCTTAGGAACTTCTGCTTAGTCATATTTTAGGAAGACTTCACTCTCGTTTGGAATATATTCTTGGACGCATGCCTCTGGATCTGGAAACTTGTGTTTTTAAATGCGGTATCCAGTCAAGTAGCTGTTTGTCCAACTATTTTTAGTGCACTGAGACAGCTACACAGTCTTATCAACTTGGAGATAGAGAAAAGGAAGCAACACATTGCAGTTGTTCAGTCTGAGCAAGGACCAGCTGGGCGACAGTGAATGATCATATCTCCAGACCACTTTCGCGACCTTCTGGAACTTAATTTAACCGTCCCATGTATAACTAAACTCTTGGGGGTGTCCAGAAGCACAGTGTACCGACGCTTGGCAAATTCAGATCTCTCAGTAAAGGAACTATACAGCACCATGAATGATGTTGAGTTAGACCAGTGTGTGAGAGATTAAATCCCAGCAGGTTCTCTCAGGGTTTGCACCTCAGGCAAATTGATATGATGAAAGATGGGATTGCAAGAAGCTCAAGGACGCTCTTCAAGTTGACCTTCATTCTAAGAAAAGTATGCCATACTTGATATATTCAGCTTTCTTGCTATAGTTTTTTGGGGAGTCTCCATATCAGATGCCATGATTGCCACAAGGATGTGTGGTAACCAGAAAATTTGACTTTGGTATTGTTTGTAGTGGTATCTGGATATTACTTGTCTGTCAGCAGAAAATCTTGCTTAACCTTCATGATTTGTCCCTTGACTTACTTTGGTCCAGCTCAAAAGCCCTAAATGATCTTAACCCAACAAAATATTCTTATTCCAACAGTATGGTCGAGGGAGGTTTGCTCCAACTTGGAGGAGAAAGAAGTGGGTATTTTGTGTGCTTGGAATAAGGAATTAATACCGGCGTCCAGTTCTGTGTCTTGTGAAGCGAAGGTCACAGCATCAGCTTATACCTATTGTTCTGAAACATGTGCGTCCAGGTACAACAATAATCAGTGATGAGTGGAGAGCTTGTAGAACTGCCTTGACAGATATGGGTTACACTCATTTTAGAGTTAACCATTCCCAGTGGTTTACAGATCCACACACTGGAGCCCATACTCAGCATCTTGAGAGGGCATGTTTATATATATTATACAGTATATATTGTTATAATATATATATATATATTGTTTTTGCATTTTCTTCTCTTTTTCTCCCTTGTAGCGCGTCCAATTGCCCGATTGCATCATGCTTCCTCTCCACCAATGCCGATCCCTGCTCTGATTGAGGAGAACGAAGCTAACCCATGCCCCCTCCGACACGTGGGCAGCATGCCGTATGCATCTTATCACCTACACTTTGACGAGTGCAGTGCAGCTCAGTGTTGTATATGGAGAGACACACCCTGAGAGCACTCTTTTCTCATCTCTGTGCAGGCGCCATCAATCAGCCAGTGGAGGTCGTAATTGCACCAGTCATGAGAGAGAAAGACTCCATCCGGCATAGTCCCACCCATATCTGAACATATAGCTGAACATATAGTACACTTGGCCGCTTGCTTAAAGACATTAGGCATCAGTTTCCTCTTTAAAATATGCAGAGTAACTAAAAACTAACCCCCCTCCCCCACCCATTATCTTATTTTATAAATAAAATAGGCTTTATCATCCTTAAACAGTTACAGATAAGGTTGTTTAAATGTTTATCTTTATATTTTGGAGAATGTTTATAGTGCAGTTATGCTAAATCCATCCATCCATTCATCCAAAATAGCCTTGGTTATCTTTGAAAAATTACAGAAGATTTAGCTATTAGTTTCTTATTTAAAACTGTTTTTTGTAGCTGTAACTGTTCGCACAAAGCAGTCTTTATTAATGTGTAGAGATGTTTTAGTATAATTGTATATGTTCTAAATACAATAAAGTAAAAGCATTTACAAAGTCTGTCATGCTGGTTTGCTGGTTTCTTATGATCTCATGTTTTATGTAGCAGGAAACATTTGGAAGTTGTGCATTTTAGTAGATGGACTTTGAAAGATATGTACCTTATTAGCAGGCATTTCACTGATCTGTAAGTTACTCATACTTAATTAATGATTTATAAATATATAAATGTATATTATGTCATGACTTTACTTGATGGAGCACATCATCATGAAGTCATGCTGAATGTAGACAAATTTCATGATGCATAGATACATTAACTAATGATGTGTAAATATGTAGTTAATTAATACATGGATAGTTAATTAAAAAAATTAAATTTGAATCAAGAAACAGTGCACCAAACCAAAATATCCAGTCAACAATGGATGTGCTATAGTCTCTAACTGTACAACAGCAAGGTGGCGCTGCAAGGTAGATATGGCTAATAAAAGGGTGGGTAAGTGTACACTACAACATCTCAGCAATGCTGTTTTGCCAGAAACACTCATGCCGTTACAACACACATTAACATGTCACTACCAGGATAGGCCACAGGTGTATTCAGAATGGTCTACCATCTAAATAATAGCTGGTCAGTGATGGGTTATGTATAATAAAAATGTCAATACATTTTTTCATGCTTTTCCCAGCTTTATTTAATGTTGTGTGTGAAACATAAAGGACAAGAAAACTGGAATACTGATTTGATTTACCTTCTCAAGAACAACAACTAAAACTGTTGATTAAGTCCTGATAAACTGGTAGTTAAGTGTTAGTATATGCCAATCAACATTTCAACAAAGCAATGCATGAATTTATACAGACATGAATCATTAGCTACACAACAAACCTAAAAACATAAAAAGTGATCTAAATGACTAAAAGGCTGCTTTTTTGTTTTGCACACACAGATGTAGTGTAGAGAAGTATACACATGATGGCAGACTTTATCTACATCATTCTAGACACTGTAACAGCTGTACTGTTGGAAAGGGAAGTTGAAGAGAGGAAATGGTTTAAACATGCTTAAGAATGTCAACAGACTTCGAGCTACATGTGTCTGCAGTTCAGCCATGGCATTGCTTGCTCATATTTGTCTCATTTTACCTTACTTAGGTAAGACACAACATTTCATTTAAATGTTTTAACCTTTGATATTTTTATTTCTTATTAGCAGAATACAGAGCAGAAATTTTTTTTAATTATTCTGAACTTAAAATGTATGTTTAAATATGATGTGATGGTAGATCCTCAGAGGGTTTCTTCTTACTCTCCCACCTTTTTCTCTTTTAGTCATTAGGAATCTGCGACTGGATTAAAAAATTAATAAATAAATAAATAAATAAATATAGACAAAAAAAAAAAACATCTGATATACAGTTACCATCTATTTGTAGAACTGAACACTGATTTAATTATCACTTCGATTTCTTTTTCAACAGGTTATAATTCAGCACAGTATATTAAAGCAGTTTCTACAATCAGAAATGAACTGGAGAGAACCTCAGTTACATTATCCTGCAATTATAGTGGATATGCTGGAACTAATTACCTGCAGTGGTACCGTCAGTTCTCCACATTCAGACCAGAGTTTATCATTCTGGTTGATGAGCTTGATAAAAAAGCTGCAGTTTCTGGGTTTTCTGCAAAGATAAATGAAGATAAAAATCGAGTGGATCTGAACATCTCCTCTGCTGCAGTATCAGATTCTGCTCTCTACTACTGTGCTCTGCAGCCCACAGTGACAGGAAATCATTCTATACTGTACAAAAACTAAACACTTACATTAAGTGTGCTCTGTTATTTCATGGAGGTGAAATATACAGGGCTGTGAAAAAGTGTTTGCCTTTCACCCTGTTTCTTCTATTTAATTTTTAGATTTAAATGTTTCAGGTCTTCCAACTACGTTTAATATAAGATAAAAACACTAGTAAATACCAAATGCAAAAATAAAACTTATAATGATCATTCTATTTATTGAAGACAAGATTCAAGATTTATTTAAAACCTTTATCACCCATGTGAAAAAGTAAGTGCCCCCCAAATCTGATAGCTGGATGTGCAACACTTGACAATAACAAAAGCAATAACGTTACATTGCAGTAGCTCTCCTGTGTGATCTGACCACTCCACAGCTCTTCCATGGAGATTGTCAAGAGCACTAAATTTCTTGCTGTTCACCCAGTCCCTCAACACCATCTTTATAACCACACAGCAGCACCTCTACATTTTGTGAAGGCTGATTAAAGCTCATCTGCATCCTCAACCTCCCATCCTCAATACATTCTGCAGAATACAGAAAATCCTGAGCAGCTGCATCACTGTCTGGTTTAGGAATTGCACAATATCCAAAGCAAGACCCTCCAGCGAATAGTAGGGACAGATGAAAAGATCATCGCAGTCTGTCCTCCATCTCTCACTGACATTTGCAACACCACACCCGCAAAGCTCTCAGAATTGTGGAGGACCCCCGAAAAAAGGGAGTAATGTTTCTGTCACAACACAGTGCATCAAACCATTGTGTTTAAGGTCAGCATGGCCAGGCAAGGTGCTCATGCTAACCACTGTCAAAATCACCTACAATAGACATGCAGGCATTGAAACAGGACAACAGCAATGGAAAATGAACGACTGGTCCAACAATCCTGCTTTCTCTATAATTGACTGGGCAGATGTGCATTGCTGACCCATTGAAGAGATGACACCATGATGCACTGTTGGACAATCCATGTGGCAACATAAAGAAGTTAAAGGACCTGCAAGTAGTGTTCTGGTACCAGATATCACACAACATCTTCAGATTTCTTGTGAAGTCCATGACTTGACCTGTTTTTGAGCTGTTTTGACATTTTAGATGCTTTATCAGCCATGTTTTTCATTTTAATCACTAGTTTATTTTAAATTAACTTAATAAAAACAGACAAAATTGATTTCAGGTTTTCTGTTTCAACCAATATCACTCTTACACTAAAGAAATTCCAGAAGAGTTCAAATAAGTGGCTAAGATACACTAAACACTAATCAGCCATAACATTAAAACCACCTCCTTGTTTCTACAATCACTGTCCATTTTATCAGCTCCACTTACCATATAGAAGAACTTTGTAGTTCTACAATTACTGACTGTAGTCCATCTGTTTCTCTGCATGCTTAGTTAGCCCCCTTTCATGCTGTTCTTCAATGGTCAGGACCCCCACAGAGCAGGTATTATTTGGGTGGTGGATCATTCTCAGCACTGCAGTAACACTGACATGGTGGTGGTGTGTTAGTGTGTGTTGTGTTGGTATCAGTGGATCAGACACAGCAGCGCTGCTGGAATTTTTAAACACCTCACTGTCACTGCTGGACTGAGAATAGTCCACCAACCAAAAATATATCCAGCCAACAGCGCCCCGTGGGCAGCGTCTTGTGACCACTGATGAATATTTTAAATATGGTCTCACAACACAGCCTACTAAAACTACAGCAGTGACTTGGCGAACCATAGATACTGTAAAAAGATGATGTGTGTAGTTGTGCTGTAGCATCTGCACTTCCTGTGTGTGGCTTCCTAGAGACTTATTAAGAGTTAAATCCAGAGTGCTCACAAAGCTGTGATCAGAAATGGCTCAACTACGCAACTTAGTGCACATTGGGAGATACATAACACTGATTCTTACTGTAGCATCAGGTAATAGTAAACATATTTATTTCTATTTTGGTAATTTATTTATTTCTATATTGGCTCAACAATTCAGACATGAATGTATTGCATTATTTTTTGTTCAGGTTCTCTTCTTGTATTAAATTATACATTGTTTTTTATCTTTCCAACAGGTGGTTTTGCAGATGAAATTAGACCAGTAGATACCAACATTGTCCAGAAAGAAACAGAGACTGTTACTCTAAAATGTTCATATCAGTCCAGCAGCAGCAACATTTGGCTTTACTGGTACAAACAAAATCCTAACAGTGCACCACAGTTTTTACTGTATAAAGGTGCCAAATCACGTAGTGGTTTGTACAAACCTACTGACTCTCGATTAGAGTCAAACACAGGTGATACATCTACTGTACTCACCATCAACAATCTAAAGCTGACAGATTCTGCTCTCTATCATTGTGCTCTTCAAGTAGTAGCCCAGTGATACAAAGCTATTGAGATGCTGTACAAAAACCCACTTATATGAAGTTTCCCCAAAGTTCAGAAGATCAAAGTTTGTTTTGTCTTTTTACTTGTTATCAGTTAACCACACACACACACACACACACACACACACACACACACACAATACAATACAATACAAACAGCACCTGCTCTCTGTGACATGGATGTTTATTAATAAATGAAATGAAGTTGACAGACAAAACATGAAATATCTCAGGTTCATCCTGTCTGCAATCAAATAAAAGTCAAAGTAAATGTATTTGCATTTTCAATGCTGTGCCAACTTTTTCTGATTTTGGGTTGTATGAAAATAACCATATGGTATATTCAAATTAAGATAGGATGAATTAAAACCAAAGTCAGCAAAGTTTTTGCAAGCAAAGATGGGTCGTGGATTACCACTCTGTGGTAAATAACTGTTAATCATTATAAAAATAACATTTCTCAACAACAGATTGCAATGGCTTTTAATCATCATCTGTACATACATTCTAAATATAATCTTTTTCAGATCTGTCTCCTATTGTAATACATGCTGCATCATGAAGAGGTTGATCAGTCTACACTGACCACAGACTAAAGTCTTGTATTAAGCAAAACATAATCAGTGAAAGTACAGTACAAATACTTGGTTCTAGGAGTGGCGTCGTGTTTAAAAGGCATTGAGTTTCAAGGTATTTCTTTCCATAAGGACGTATGGGAAACCTGTTAACGCATTCTATAAAACTATTAATGCGTACAGCTGCATGTATTTTAGTCTCATGTAAAATAATGGGGTTGTTTTTGAAACCTATACACTAAAAATAACACAAATAAAATATAACACTGAAATACAATTAAAAACAGTTAAAAATCAATAAAAAAATACAATAAAACCTGTTTACCTTTACTTCTTTATTGTTTCCTTATGCTTCTTAATCGTGGAGAAGCTTGATCTTGGAATACCGTATTCCATTCAGTAAAGGCACATTCACATGAGAAGTGACAAAATAGCTTTTGCACTGGCTGTGCCATTATTTAGTGTTTCTATTTTGTTATTTTTGGGGGGTTTTTTAACGATGAGTGTTTTAGAATCCAGATAAACACCGATACATGTGGAGCTTTTAACGGCTGTTCATTGTTATTTTGAAATGAAATAAATAATTTTTTTTTTAAAGCTGAACACATTGAGTTTAAGGGTACACATTTCTCGACGAGGGGCGGTGCTTTGATGCATGGACTCCCCTGTATTGTAATCATCAGTCACTTGGACTTTGTTTCAACTATTTAAACAAAATGTAATTAGTGATTTTAATTGTATTTGGTAATTAATTAATTAATTATTAACATCCCTAATACAAATAAAAATACCAGTTGTAACTGCTTGGCACTATCAATATTAAACTCATCCGAATAATAATATTAAAATAATACATAGGTTATGGATATTATATGGGTCATATAGTGCACTTCTGCTGATTAAATAAATAAATAAATAAATAAAAATAGCAAAATAAAATGATATTACTAAAAACCTTAATGTGGTCAAAACATCAAGACAACATTTTCAAATGTAGATTTGTCAGTGTGGACTAGGCTACTTACAAAAAACTAATAACATACTTTTTAATCAAATTTGAAACTATTGTTAATGAGCTGTTGCAGTCTGTTCATCAGTTCATCTTGAAATTCTTCTCTCCTTCAGTAATTGGTTCTATATTGTACTGATGTTCCATGCAGCTCATCATGCCAGGAAACCCAACAAAGTGTAAACAGTAACTGGTACAGAACCTGCTTTTCTCAGAAGAGGGAGCTACAGTATCTGTCTAGCAATTTACCTCCTAAATCTTTCTAAGATGTTAAGCTGCTTTAACATTTCTTAGTATTCATTACACTGCTATTGTGTTCATTTATAAGAACCATCTTTCATCCTAAAATACTAATATTTAACATTATAATCTACAGTAAAAAAATCACACAAAAAACAAACAAACATTAAATTCAGCCTGTTCTAGAGGTTAGAAAACCAGAACAACTTGCTGGAACTTAAAAGGCTCATCAAAACATTTCACCTTTCTCAAAAAGCACCAGTTACACACAGATACATAATTCAGATGTGTCAGTTAAGTTCAATGTCAAAGACCCTCCAAACTGTTATTAGCAAAACATCTGTCATGGTATGGGTATGCAGCAACGTCCAAGCCAATTTGCTTATGTGCGAAGGTACCATTGGTACAGGGGCATACATATGGAATTTAGAGAGGCATATACAGCCATCAAAGCAACGTTTTTTTACAAGAAGTTAATGGTTTTGGCTCGACGGTTGAAAATGGTGTTTGTACAATAATTGATGTAGCTTGTTGCAGAGTTAAACACATACTGTATATACTAAATATTTCTAGTATTACTAGATTTGGTTTGTTTACAGTGTGCTCAATACAACAACTCATGCAACACATCTGCAACTTTAATTATAAAGCCAGGAAGTAACTGTGTCACTCAGATGTGATGCCATTAGGTGAAGCTTCATCATAATGCATGATGCTACCACCACTGTAGAGAAGCATTTACAGAAATAAGCTGCAGGTTTCATTTCAAATCTTAAAAGATTGCTGGCGTTCTTACCAGAACATTATCAAAGAAGCCAAAAGAAAATATTTGTCAAATATTATCATGGCAAATTGTCATAATCTACAGGTGTTATTTACATTTTCAGCATTTAGCAGACGCTTTTATCCAAAGCGACTTACACAATGAGCAATTGAGGGTTAAGGGCCTTGCTCAGGGACCCAACAGTGGCAACTTGGTGGTGGTGGTGGGGCTTGAACCGGCAACCTTCTGTTTACTAGTCCAGTACCTTAACCACTGAGCTATCACTAGGCTAGTTAAAACCATTGACTCTGTTTTTAAGGCCCCTCAGCCCATCTGTTCAGAAGCATCCCCTGAAATGTGTGATAACTTTCTGCACTTTTTTATTGACAAGATTGTCACAGCAAGAGCTCCTGCCTTCGACTCCTCTGACTCTGTCCCTTGCCTGACTGTGTTTGATAGTTTTGAGCTGGTGACTCTGTCGCACTTGGAGGATGTGGTAGGCCATTTAAAGCCTTCTGGTTCTCCCTGTGATGATATGCCTCCTCACTTTTTTAAAGAGGTTTTTCATAGTATAGGGCAACAGGTTCTGGCCATTATTAACAGCAGTCTATCCTCTGGTGTTGTTCCTGTGAGTTTTAAACATGCTGTAGTGCAACCCCTGCTTAAGAAACCTGGCCTTGACCACACGGTATTGGCTAATTATAGGCCTATTTCCAAGCTGCCCTTTATTTCAAAGATCTTGGAGAAAGTTGTTTATGCTCAGCTGAAAGTTTTTCTGGATGAGCATAATATCCTGGAGGTCTTTCAGTCTGGTTTTAAAACCTTGCATAGCACAGAGTCAGCGTTGCTTAGGGTTTTCAACGACATCCTCCTGGCCAATGATTCTGGTGACCATGTGATCCTTGTCCTGTTGGATCTAACTGCGGCTTTTGACACAGTGGATCATAACATTTTAGTTTCCCGGTTACAGCACCTAGTGGGCATCCGTGGTAGTGCTTTGGAATGGTTTAGGTCCTATCTGACGGACAGAACTTTGTGTGTGAGTTTTGCTGGTTCAGACTCCTCCTCAGCTCCCCTGCCGTATGGGGTTCCACAGGGCTCAATTTTAGGACCCCTCCTCTTCTCACTTTATCTGCTTCCACTGGGGTCCATTTTGAGAAAACATGGCATCTCATGTCCCACTGAAGAAGAAAGATGCTTTCTCTATTAAGCCACTTCTGTCATGTCTTAATGACATTAAAGCCTGGATGGCCTTAAATTTTCTGAATTTCAATGAAAAGAAAACAGAAGTGATGGTGTTTGGTCCCAGTGGTTCCTGTGAAGCTCCTCCTGTTGATTTGGGCCCTTTGACACAGTATGTGAAGCATACAATCTCTAACTTGGGTTTTAAGATGGACAGTGATTTTAAATTGGACCGTCAAATTGGTGCAGTAGTCAAATCCAGCTTTTTCCACTTGAGGCAGCTGGCAAAGGTGAAGTCAATCCTTTCACATGGGCACTTTCAAACAGTGATCCATGCCTTCATCACATCTCGGCTGGACTACTGTAATGCACTTTATTTTGGAGTCAGCCAGTCCTCCCTCAAACGTCTCCAGTTAGTGCAAAATGCTGCGGCCCGACTTTTAATGGGATCACGTAAGAGAGAGCATATAACCCCCATTCTGGCCTCCCTCCATTGGCTGGCCGTGCATTTCAGAGTACATTTTAAGATTCTGTTGTTTGTTTTTAAATCTTTAAATGGACTTGCCCCGCCTTACCTCTCTGAGCTGCTCCATCCCCACACTTCTGCTCTGTGCCTCAGGTCAGCTGATCAGCTGCTCCTGGAGGTGCCAAGGTCAAAGCGTAAGCTCAGAGGGGATAGAGCTTTTTCAATTGCTGCCCCTAAATTATGGAACAACCTACCACTCCATATTAGACAGGCCTCTTCACTGGCTATTTTTAAAACTAGTCTTAAAACCCATTTTTATTCCTTGGCTTTCAATCCAGCATGAGACTTTGCCCTTGTTTTATTTGCCTATTAGTTTTTACCGTTTTATTTGTTTCATCTATTTCTTTTATTGTTTTTATAGTTTTTATCTTCTCATTGTTTCTAGTGTTTGTTTTATGTTTTATAATTATCTATGTACAGCACTTTGTCACAGCTGTTGTTTTTAAAGTGCTCTATAAATAAAGTTGAGTTGAGTTAACATGTTTTATGTTTTAACATTTTTTAACATTTGCTTTCCTACTTTTTTAACATAGAATGTCGATGTACTTTAAAACTTAAGCATATTTTACTTAATGATTTTTACTTAATGACTTCATGATTTGAAATTAGTCCAAGCCATACATTTCATAACTGGCATCCAACAATCAGTTCAGTTATTTAGCATATTGGTAAGTCATTTACATTTATTATGACTAATAATCATGACTGCTTTAACTGATAAAACAAACATTTAATATAAAACATTATAAAACAATAAAACATTTTACTGACAGAAGTACAAAGAAGTCTTATGATATTTTCACTGACAAGCCTAATTGTTGCAGTTTTGCAAGTAAAATCTCTGTCCATTTTTGCTTAATACAATAATACAGCTGCTTAACAGTTGATGTACTGTACATTTTTAATAGGAGACAGATGTGAATTGCAGGCAGGACAGTCAAGCACATGTACTCTGTCTCTACAAAGCCACTCTGTTGTAGCACCTGCAGAATGATGCCTGGTATTGTCTTGCTTAAAGAACGATCACCTTCAGGAAAACAAGTTACCTTAATGGCAGCATATGTCTCTCTTAAATCCCCATATACGCCTCAGCTCAGTGGCACCACCCCACATATGCACCCCCATACCATGACAGATGTCCGATGATAACAGTCTGGATGGTCATTTTGCTGTTTTGGTTTAAACCCTGCCCTACACAGACAACAAGTTCTCTGGATTCCAAAAATCTTTTTACAGCGTTATGCACGATAGACAGTGACCTAAATTAGTGAAAATTTTGCATTGATTGTTTTTCCTTTGAAAACTGATTCCTTTACTACTTTATCACAAAGTTCGGCATACAAAGAGGTGAGCAATAAACCATATTTGCTTGCAAGGACTAAGATTTTGGTGGATCCATTTTTTATATATACTGGTGCTGGTCATAAAATTAGAATATCATGAAAAAGTTGATTTATTTCAGTAATTCCATTCAAAAAGTGAAACTTGTATATTATATTCATTCATTACACACAGACTGATATATTTCAAATGTTTATTTCTTTTAATGTTGATGATTATAACTGACAACTAATGAAAACTCCAAATTCAGTATCTCAGAAAATTAGAATATTACTTAAGACCAATACAAAAAAAGGATTTTTAGAAATGTTGGCCAACTGAAAAGTATGAACATGAAAAGAATGAGCATGTACAGCACTCAATACTTAGTTGGGGCTCCTTTTGCCTGGATTACTGCAGCAATGCAGCGTGGCATGGAGTCCATCAGTCTGTGGCACTGCTCAGGTGTTATGAGAGCCCAGGTTGCTCTGATAGTGGCCTTCAGCTCTTCTGAATTGTTGGGTCTGGTGTATCGCATCTTTCTCTTCACAATACCCCATAGATTTTCTATGGGGTTAAGGTCAGGCGAGTTTGCTGGCCAATTAAGAACAGGGATACCATGGTCCTTAAACCAGGTACTGGTAGCTTTTGCACTGTGTGCAGGTGCCAAGTCCTGTTGAAAAATGAAATCTGCATTTCCATAAAGTTGGTCAGCAGCAGGAAGCATGAAGTGCTCTAAAACTTCCTGGTAGACGGCTGCGTTGACCTTGGACCTCAGAAAACACAGTGGACCAACACCAGCAGATGACATGGCACTCCAAACCATCACTGACTTTGGAAACTTTACACTGGACCTCAAGCAATGTGGATTATGTGCCTCTCCTCTCTTCCTCCAGACTCTGGGACCTTGATTTCCAAAGGTAATGCAAAATTTACTTTCATCAGAGAACATAACTTTGGACCACTCAGCAGTCTTTTTTGTCTTTACACAGTCATGAGAACAAATGTTTTATTTATGGTGTTTAACATTTATTATTTTCATTCTTTATAATAATAAGTCAGAACCATATTTTAGGCAAAACAACGCACTCTGCCCACTGCGCTACTCATACAGTGGTGTATTAAACAGGTTATGTTGCGCACACACCGCGTTACTAAGAATAAAAGTGAACACTACTTAATATAATTAATTAAACAGCAGTTTCCTTCTGTTTTATACACATCACACTGTCTCCCATTGATAAAAATACAGAACAAAGCGTCCTGTATCAGTTCAATACTGAATGCGGCGTTTAGTCTCCAAATAAAGAAGGATTCTGTATTTTACGGGACGGTGGGTAACCCTGGTTTGATTGTCTGTTATATAGTGAGTGAGATAAAACACAGCACCAAAGCTTCATCAGTCCCGCACATTCCTGCTGCTTTAATCTAAGCTCCGATACACTGAGTCCAGTGTTACAAAAGTGAAACAAGCTTCAAAGCCTTGGTATCAAATGTTCCGTCCCTAATAAACAATGTTTTGTCCATTTTGTGTTAATTACTTTCATTATTTCGCTTTTGTTTTTCTTGTGGGAATTCCTTAGATGTTTAGAATAGCGGACAGTAGATAGAGATGCACACGCCACGTCTAAACGTCTGCGCAAACAATCTAATAACTTTCCACAAAAAAACAATAGCGGGTCAACTGGATAAAATGATTTCCACAAACTAGACAAAACATTGTTTAGCGTTATCATCACAAACTCCGTTCACTTTACCGCTGAGAAACAGTTTGATTGACAGCAGGTAAGCAACACGCACTTCCGGTTTATTGTACCTACCCTTTCCGTCAGAAATGTGCGGCCGAGAAGTGCAAAACAAATTTGCATTTTAGAAAACAAAATTACATATGCCAAAAACAAATTTACAAGTGCTGAAACACTTTTACATATGCCAAAACAAATTTACAAGCACTGGGTACCCAAGCACTTGTAAATTTGTTTTTGCTTTCGTTGTAAATGTTTTTTTGTAATTTTGTTTTCTGAAATGTAAATTTGTTTTGCACTTCTCGGCCACCGTAGAGAATAGATGAATGTACAGAAAGAGATGTTAGGAATGCTGCTAATTATTGGAGTAATGTCTTGGAACCAATTGTGAATGTTACTCTTACATTGGCCACTTGCAATTTAGCTTTCCGAGGACACAGAGAGATCTTAGATAAGATAAGATATCCTTTATTTGTCATATATACATATACAGATGTACAGTACAATGAAATTCTTTCTTTGCATATCCCAGCTTGTTTGGAAGCTGTGGTCAGAGCGCAGGGTCAGCCACCTTACGGCACCCCTGGAGCAGACAGGGTTAAGGGCCTTGCTTAAGGACCCAACAGTGGCTGCATAGCAGAGCCTGGATTTGAACCGCCAATCTTCCGGTTGATAGCCCAAAGCTCTACCCACTAGGCTACCACTGTCCCAATCTTGGGACAACCAAACAGTGGGAACTTTATCGCCATTATTGAACTACTCGCAGGTTATGATGTGGTGCTTAAAGATCTCATTATGAAACCACAGGGCTCAATTAAATATTTGAGCCTGCCATCCAGAATGAGTTCATCTACATTATAGCACAGCATGTTAGCACTATTCACGTGTGCAGGCCAGAATTGCTGAAACAGAGCCTCTAGCATATTATGTTCATTGTGCTGCACATAATCTTAATCTAGTTCTTAATGATTCAGTGAAAAATATACCAGAAATCAGGGAGTTTTATAACACTGTAGAGGCACTTATACTTTCTTTGGTCACAGTGAAAAAGGTGGTCAGTGCTCAGTGGCATGATTTCATCAGATTTATCACAGCATTTCGAATTAATGCTGAAGCGTCTGTGTCCCACACGTTGGTCCTCGAGGCACGACTCCCTTGTTGCTCTCCAGTACTGTTACACTGACATCATGAAAGCTTTGACTAAACTTGCCTTGGTCAGTGAAAAGACAGACGAACTAAATAAGGCACTTGTCTTAAAGAAAAAGCTGAAAAAATTTAGCTTCATTATTCTTGTTGTCCTTCAGACAAAAGTACAGGAAAACATAAACACAGTTTCCAAGTTATTACAAGCAAAAGATGCAGATATCTAAAAGTCAGTGAATTTGCTTAACTCTGCAGCTAATGCCTTATCAAAATTTAGAGCAGACTTTAACAAAGCAACAGAACCTGCTTGTGGAATTGCAGAGAAATGGGGAGTCCAAACAATGTTTGACCCGAAAAAGAAAAACTAAATGTTTCTATGATGAGCTGTGAGGATGAGAGACTTTCTAACAGTGAAAGCCATTTCCGTAAATGTATTCAATGCTAGTGTGACCTTTTGTGTCTCGTCCCGTCCTCAATCACAGACACTGGTTGGTGGATGAAGGTTTTTTTTATTTATCTGCAACGAGTTCACATAAAGTCAATACAATGGTCAGCTAGCCAGACCAGAGCAGTGCTCACTCTATCTGCTGCGGCTGTTTACAGTTTTCTTTATATAATAAACAAAATATTAAACCAATGATTGTATAGTATAATAATATACATATAATTACATATATTCTTATATAATAATTAAAATACATATACATAATACATATAATTCCATATTGATAAATATAATACATATTATAGCTCCTAATATCTATAGCTTCTAGTATATTATCTATTATAGCTTCTAATATCTATTATAACAATCTAATATAGTTATTTTTATACTTATAATAACAATAATAAGTAATAAATGCATACCTCTATAGTTCTTATTACACATGAATATTGTTACCACACCATCCATGTTTGTATTTTTCCATGACAAAAGTATATTAAAATAAAAAGAACACCGCCGTCTTGTGGTGCACACAAAATACTATAACGACGGCAAAGCCAAAACATTTTTACTATGTAAACTTAACAGTGACAAAATAAATAATAAATTGTTCATGACAAAATAAACAAACCCACCTGCAATGAGTTCAGCAACCACATAAAGTAAACGGAATGGTCAGCTAGCCAGCCTAAACAGAACAGACTAATCAGTAACTGAGCACGTGTGATTTACAAACTTTGATTAAAAGAGTGTAAAATATCCTGTATTCACATCCAGCTCATGAATGTTAATCTACATACTGTTAATGAACTAAATATAGCAGATCTGAACAGTTACTGGCTTAATAAAAGTGAATATTTAAGAGTATTTCGGGAGCTTTGCTTAGACGAACTTACCCACAGCAGTGCTCACTCTATCTGCTGCGGATCTCCCAGCATTCAATTTTTAGTATTTGCATCCACATAAGCTTACCAACTTCTACCAGTGTATCAGCATGTGTCATTTTTGTTTGATCATTAGATTTTAACGGGACACTTGATAAGTTTTTTGTATAGCTCAACGAAGCATTCAACTAAACAAGGGCTCGTCTGGGATTTGAACCCGGATAAAGAATCACAAATCCTGAACAAACCATCCTACTATGACTAAAAGTTCTTTAAATTTACCCAAATATTACAGTAACCAAATAACTAAAGTAAAAATTCTTTAGGTCAACATTTTTTAAATAATTAAATCAACTTTAATTTACACGTCATTGATCAGTTGGTTCAATTTGTGTTCTTTTTTTAAATACAAATAAAAAAAATAAACAATTTAGTTCAGTGGCAAAAAAATCAGCATTTAATATTCTAATAATAAAGTTAGTAATATTTATTTCTTTTTCTACATAAAACAAATGTTATGATGTTTTGTGTTATCAGTTATTAATACTAAAGATTGAAAAAAATTTACGTTGACATGAGATTTTCCTTGTCATGTTGACTTCATACTCTGCACTGTTTGACTTTCCTTCACAATGACAGTGCTTTACATTTAAACATGGATTCACAAAACCTCTCGATGGCTTTTAGAATAACTCTGGCAGCATGATTTTATAAAGGTTTTTTGTTTGTTTTAGTTGTACGAGGACAAAGTTTAAGCTAAAGGTTAGAATGTTAATAATGTGGTCTGGCATCCACGTAGAAAGCTGTTCAAGTTTTGACATTTAACTGCCCTGTTTCATTTCCATTTGCACACTGGGATTAGAATCTGAAGAGGCATTTGATGAATTAAACATGGGTAAGCAAGGGCTCGTCCTGGATTTGAACCCAGGACCTCTCGCACCCTAAGCGAGAATCATACCCCTAGACCAACGAGCCAGCCCAAACATATGCCAGGGCATTTCCTTGACCTCCGTGGCTTAGAGTCAAAACCATGTTGACTGGTTGCACTGGGAAGTTTATTCATAACAAAACAAAATTCAATGCAGAGCTTCATTAAAGCATTTCTAACAGTTTAAGCATGAGGTGTCATTAAAGACTCGCTTTGGCAAATTAAAAGACTTGGAAGCATTTGACAGGAGCTGTGTGCAGTCCCACTGACTTTATGCTTCACACTGTTTACGTTATGTATCATGTTTATCCACCCAAACTGTACAATACAAACGTTGTGACGCTGTCTTTAATCGGTTAGTTATACAAGAGATTTTGTAACATTTACATTACTATGATATTTTATCTTGTCGTGTTGACTTCATGCTCCTTGCTGTTTGGATTTCGTAACATTTTCAATGCTTTGAATTTGCCCAAAGATTCTAAAATCTGTAAAAGAAAAAAAACTTTAAGCTGACTGGAAGAATTGTTATGAAAGGTATTTACATCCACATAAGCTCACAAACTTCTACCAGCGGATCAGCATGTGTCATTTTTGTTTGATCATTAGAATTTAATGGGACACTTGATAAGTTTGTAAGTAAGTCAGCTAAGCATTCCACTAAACAAGGGCTCGTCCGGGATTTGAACCCGGGACCTCTCGCACCCAAAGCAAGAATCATACTCCTAGACCAACGAGCCAGCAGGAACAAGAGTCTTTGTGTTACTTTGATCTGTGATACTTTTGAATCTTCAAAACTATGTTTGGTTGAGCTGGTACATGTGGTTTATTCTCACCTGGGAACAGAAGGTAAGAGAAATGTGTGCAGAGATGCAGTTTGTTGTCAGGTCTCACACACTTGGACAAAAACCATTCCCAACCCTATCTCCAAGACATCTGTACTTCTTGCCTAGTTAAATATATCAATGTGCTGTCAGTGCAATAAGCTGAAAAAAGCACTAAACACTGCTTTAGAAAACATACAGAGGATTCCAACCCACCCGACATTCTAATAGTAGTTATGCACTAATGATCTTGTACTTTTGCTGGTACTTTGTTTGTACATATTTAACAAACAAATCCAAAACAATAAAAATGGAGGTCAAGAAACAGACCAAAGTTAAAAACCAAGCAGATCACTGTTAAATCCAACAGTCCAAAGAGAGTTTCAAACAGCAATCCACCTGTAACAGGTAACTTCACCCACTTCCTCTCTCAGCAGGAAGCATACATTTTCTGTCTGTAGTCCCAACAAGCGTACAAAGCCCAAAAGCTTCAGCTATGTCGGTAAAGTTGATGAAATCTCTCCTATTTAGCCATTTCTGTCTCCTTTAATCTACACTGATGTGCCAAAGCATCTTTTTGATCATGCTTTCCATTTCATTTAAAGCCTTCACAAGAGAATCGATTGTTCACCCGTTTTCTCATTTTGTCCTTTTTTTTGAAGCAAGGTCAAGAGAGAGAAGCATAGGAATTACAGAGTCGAGAAGGATGGATCGAGAAGCCATGGTCACAGTACTACCTAGTGGTCTCTCTTCCTGGTTTTAGCTTTTGTGGCGTCGACTCCATGATCTCATTCTGTATTAACTAACAGCTTCGTTCTTTCACTTGGTGTTCACATACTTTTATCTATACAGATCTACACTGGGCGTGTCCACATCTGAAGTGAATGTTAAAGATACTGAGTGGTGCTGTGATCATCAGCTCTGCTCTCACCTCCAGCACACATTGTGACATTATGATGATGTCACAAAATCCTACAAGCTCTGATCTGAGCTCCTGTGCTGGTGCTGCTTCACTTTGAGACGGAACATCGGAGCAGCAGCAGCTAAAATGTTCTGGTTCAAGAAGTTGTGGTGTTGTAGCATCCCGTCTGATGACGAGGAGCTGCGCAGCCTCAGACCAAAACCTGAGAAGAAGGAGAAGAAGAAGAAATGGTGGCGGAGACTCAAAAAGAAGGAGAGGCAGGAGGAGACGACCGTGGAGGAGAATCAGATGATGGGAAATGAGGAGAACGCAGGGATGAGTACACAGGTTCTGCAGGACCAAGGGCAGGAACCAGAGGTACAGGTGATAGAAATGGAAGAGAAGAAGCAGGTGGAGCAGAGCATGGAGGAGAAGAACCCAGAGGAGTAGAACCTGGTTATAGAAGGGATTGAAGGTACATCTTGAAGTGATTTTTGAGCTGTGTGGTGTTTAATCCATCATGGTGCTGAATCAGGTTTCATTTATCCAGCAGATCCACTTGAGGCTGTTCTGGAGAAGATCTTCAGGTCCTCATCTGATGAAGTGGTGCAGCAGCAGAACGTCCAGGACGAGCACGTTCTGATTGCTCCCACATTCATAACCCAACCTGAGGAGAGGGGGAGACTGATGGAGACCACGGTGGAGAATCAAGGTGAATTATTTACAGATCTAGATCTTCATCCTAGTGAGCAGATGAAGGCTGGAGTGTTGCTGTAACGTGTTTGTGTGTGTGTTGTGTAGGCGTGTCCGTGCCCGCCGATGCTCCTGTGCCCCCGGTCTACATGCTGAAGCTGAAGAGAACGAGCCGCTGGACCGAGCGCCCTGTACTGGTGCTGCCGTCCTCAAAATACGTCTCATCGGCTCTGCTGTGTTCTGCAGCGCTGTGGCGTCCTTCAGAACGTCCTCGCTCCACAGGGATCGTTCCTCCTGATCATCTGAAGAACCTGGAGAAGATGGAATGAAGAACCTCAGAGCGACACAATGAGCACCAGAAACTTTTCCTTCATCAAAATAAAAATAAAAAGCATTAAAAAATAAACTGCTGGTTTAAGTTACGTTGCTTATTAAAGGTGAACTGATGAATATTTACTGGCTCCTGGGATCGTAAACAAGGTAGAAACATCTGAAGAACATGGAGGAACCAAACCTATGCTAAATGCTAATCTAAATGCTGAATGCTAATGTTAATCTAAACACATGAAACCTAAACGCTAAGCTAAATGCTACACTAAACACACCTGAACAGAACTAAACATAAACTAGACTAAGACAAACAGAAACACGACCAAACAAGGCATGAATCAAAACAAACAGGAGCTTAATGGACAGGAGCAAACCAAAAATCAAAACGGTCTCCGCCGCCTGATACACAACTGCACCTTTATATGCACGACTCCCGGCCTGCCCCAACAAAAAAAACAAAAAAACAAAAAGGAGGTCCTGGACCCTGAGTGGCAAGTTTGAAGTCCTTATATTAATAATGAAGTATTGGTATATTAACATAAAGCATCACCTTCAATAATAATAGGTTTGTTTGTTTAATTTAATTGTATTTTTTTTATTTCAAAGGGTTAATTACTTCTCTTGTACACTTTATTATTTGCCTTGTTAGTCAACAAAAGACATTTCCACTGCTTGATGCTGTTATTTCTTATTGTATTGAATGTTTGTATTATTGTTATTGTTACTGGTCGCAAGGGCCTTAATCTTCTCAGCTCCAGGGTTCTGTACAATAGTTGACCCTGCGCTCTGACCCTGACTTCCAAAGCAAAATATGTGATATGCAAAAGAAGAATTTTATTGTACTGTTAATGTAAATATGACATATAAAGGTGTTCCATCAATATCTTCTCAACTACAGTATCGGACTCTGCATTGTACTACTGCCCTGCATCTCACAGTGCCACACTGTACAAAAACACTTTGACAGCACCTGCTTTCCCCAGAAGACGGAGCTATTTGTCTGTTTATAGTTTACTTCTAATACACCAAGATGACAAGCTGTTAAAGTAACACCAGTTGTCCAAATATACAGTACAATACAATAATAAGCAGTGTGGTTTAAACCGCTTTAGCTACTTCAAATTACTAGTCCAGCATCCTAACATCTAATGTACCACTGCCCCTATTTGCGTTGATTGCCATTTTACCTGAGTTACGGTCTATATCCTAGGAAGGTAGAAAATAAACAGAAGATTCAATTAATCATCAGCATTTTGCTAAACCACTGTATTAACCACAGTACTTTTTTAATATATATAATAAATTACCATTAAACTTAACTGTAAACATACACCTTAAAACAGTCATCTAAAGATTCAGAATCAATAATATAGATAAATGGATGGATAGATAGTGATATGTGTAAAGTGCAGTTAATGTATATAGTGATTTAGTAATGTGCCAATAGAAATATTAGTATCATCTGTATGCTGTTAAAGTGTAGCAACAAACACATCATAAACTGCAGCTACACTTTATTATCTACATAAAGGTTTTGTTTTTATTTATATACAATGGTTTATTAGTCTGTCTTAACAATATCAGATAAAGGTTGACATGAGTTGACATGGATGTTACTGGATTGGGGGTGGGGATCCAGATGTGGTTACATACAGCAGAGACACTTTCAACTCTGGATGCCAGATCTGAATCAGACACTCAGCACAATGATGTTACTCCTCTTCTTCATTTTCATTATTGTTCATGATAATGGTAAGTGATATACAATAGGCATCTTATTTAAATATGTTTGTATTGTCTACTATTAGAAGTATAAATTCTATATTTAGAAATAAAATGTGTTTAATTTGGTATCAACTAAATGTTATAAGTTGTTATAATGTTTTATATCAGAAGCTGCTGAGAGCATTAAACCAGATCAAACCAGCTATTCTTCAACTGAAGGAAGCAGCATCACACTGTCCTGCACATATGAAGGATCAGTTGATAGTCTTCACTGGTATCAACAAAAACTTGGATCAAAACCAGAATATTTAGTGCTGATTATTGGAGATGGTGAAGATGTTAAAACAGCTCAAGCGTCTGACCCAAGAATCTCAATGAAACGCTACAAAACAAAAACAAAGAAAACAATGGAACTGGAGATCATTTCTGCTGCAGTATCTGACTCTGCACTGAACTACTGCGCCATGGAGCCCACAGTGACAGGAAATCCAGCTATACTGTACAAAAACCTTCTCTCAGAGGAGGGAGCTATTAGCATGTTTACATTTTATCACTTGCTTCTTGGTGAAAAACAGCTTGCCATGGTGATGGTGGACGCTGGCGCATCTGGCTGCCGCTACCGTTATCGTATTTTATCATATTTTATTGTATTTTTATCGTATTTTCTTTTCATTTTTATCTTTGTACATACTCATGTTATTGCTACCGCTCCTGTTGCTTTATTTCTTTTTCATCGGATAATCTCAGCGCCTGTTGGATACTAAAAGACTGTGGTGTGTGTGTGTTGGATCATTTTAAAAGACGCGGACGCTGGTACGTCTTCTTCACATCCTGAAACGGTCTGGATTACAATTTACAGTTACGTGGTGAACGGTGGGTGAGTTTTCCTGCGATCGGCACAATGTTGAACTATTCTGCTGACCAGCTGATGAAGTTCAACAATTACACTACTCCATCGTGTATTCTAGTCATCAAACAGCTTGGACTCCTTCGCCGGCCTCGTTATATTCACAGGGGCTCCCGGAGAAAGCTTGTCCCAGTGAGAGTAAGGAACTGCTCGGATGGTAAAGTGGGGTTTTCTAGGCATGCGCCGTATACTCCCAATGGAGTATCTCCGTGTAGTCTCGAACCGCGTTACACCTGGCTGGTACCTGTGGTTCCTGATCAGCCCGCTACACACCTCCAGCCACGGCAGAGACTCCGAGCCAGAAACAAAGGAGTTAATACTGTCAATCTCAGAGCACTGGAACACACACCGTTACTGCAGTCTCATTCTGTGTCAGTCCATATGGCACTGATAAATGCGCGCTCTGTCCATAATAAGACGTTTATTTTAAATGACTTTTTCACTTCTCATGGTTTGGACCTGTTGTTTTTAACTGAGACATGGGCTACAGGTGGTGAATCGGCTAGCGACTCCGCCCCCTTCTTGGAACTTTGCCCAGTAGACTGCGGTTTCTTCAGTTTACCTCGGAATACGGGTAGAGGCGGAGGAGTTGCGGTGGTTTTTAAACAGCGTCTGAGATGCCAAATGCTAAATATTGGGACTTTTAAAAGTTTTGAAGCACTGGTTTTTAAATCTCACTCTGTTCTTCCATTACTCTGTGCAGTAGTATACAGACCTCCAAAACCAAACAGCGACTTTATCACTGAGTTTGCTGAATTCTTTGCTATGATTGTACCTATGTCTGACAGCATTCTGCTTCTTGGTGATTTTAATATTCATGTCTGCTGCCCTGATAAATATCAGGTGAATGATTTTAATCAGCTACTGGACTCTTTTGGTTTTATTCAACATATTCATAAGCCCACCCATATGCAAGGTCACACACTTGATTTGGTGTTTTCATCTGGTTTTGATATTGACAAACTAGATATTGAGGAGGCTAGTTTCTCTGATCATATGTCAGTAGTCTTTAGCTCAACTTTAACTGCGCATTTCCCTGCTCCTGTTTTAGGGCACTGGTCAAGGATTATCACTTCGTCCACATCTAACGATTTTTCCAGAGCCTTTTCTGACATGTTAAAATTGCCCAACTATGGTCAGACTCATGCTAATGTGGATGAGTTAGTTACTTCTTTTAATTATAACTGTTCAACTGTTCTGGATTCTCTTGCCCCTATGAAATTTAAACGCTTAAAACCAAAAGTTCAGCCCTGGTTAAATGCATCCACACAGGAAATTAGACAGGCTTGTAGAAGAGCGGAACGGAAATGGAGAAAGGACAGATTGCAAGTAAGTTTGGATATTTTTAAAGGTTGCCTGGAAGACTATCAGCTAGCTGTTAAGTCTGCTAGAGAGGCATACTTTTCAAGCATAATTGCCAAAAATTACAACAGACCTAAAGTACTGTTCAGTACAATAAATTCTTTACTTAAATCATCACCCGAAGTTGGAAATGTTCCTTCTTCTAGAGTATGTGAAGAGTTTTTAAACTTTTTTGTGGAAAAAACTGAAACAATTAGGTCTGGCATTACTTACTTGGGTATAGATTCTCCACTTCCACCGCCGTGCCCAGGTATGTTTGAAAAGTTTGAGGCTGTTTCAATCTCTGAATTAACAGATTTGGTGCTGAAAACAAAGCCAACAACCTCCCCACTTGATGTGATGCCCCGACAGATAGTTAGGGAGACATTTAATATATTAGGACCTTTTGTCCTGGATATCATTAATACTTCCCTTGCCACTGGTACTGTTCCAGCATGCTTTAAACATGCTGTAGTTACACCTCTGCTCAAAAAGCATAATCTTGATGCTACAGTGGTTAGTAACTATAGGCCGATTTCTAAATTACCATTCTTGGCTAAATTGCTGGAAAAGGTTGTATATTCTCAGCTTTTACCATTTTTGAGTAGAGATGGTATTTTTGAGATTTTTCAATCTGGCTTTAAGTCTATGCACAGCACTGAATCTGCTCTTCTGAAGGTGACAAATGACTTGCTACTTACTGTTGATGAGGGAAATTGTGCCATCCTCATTTTATTGGACCTTAGTTCTGCTTTTGATACTGTTGACCATGACATACTTGTTGGTCGCCTGGAAAAGTGGGTGGGGTTACAGGGAGAGGCCCTGAATTGGTTCATATCTTATTTTAAGAATAGAACCTTTTCAGTGAATATTAGCAGCTATTTCTCTTCTTCTGCTGATGTCTCTTGTGGTGTTCCACAAGGGTCCATACTAGGGCCCCTCCTTTTTTCTCTCTATATGCTGCCATTGGGTCAAATAATTAGGAAGCACAATGTCAGCTTTCACCTGTATGCTGATGACATACAGCTTTATCTTCCCATTAGACCGAATGACAATGGCTCGTTAACATCTCTTAGCAGTTGTCTTGAGGACATAAAGAGGTGGATGGCTGACAATTTTCTTCAGCTGAATGAAAGCAAGTCAGAGGTTATCGTTTTTGGGGGTCATCACATCAATAGTGTCTCCAATAACCTTGGTCACTTGTCTACATGTGTCAAAACATCTGTGAGAAATCTTGGTGTTATCTTTGACTCTGACCTCCGATTTGATAAACAAATCAACTCTGTGGTAAGGAATAGCTTCTTCCAGCTCAGAAATATTGCGAAGATTAAGCCTTTTCTCTGCTATTCTGACCTGGAAAAAGTTATTCATGCATTCATTTCTGCAAGAATTGACTACTGTAATTCTCTGTATATTGGGATTAGTCAGTCTCTGTTGCGGCGCTTGCAGGTAGTCCAGAATGCAGCAGCAAGGTTACTGACTAATACCAAGAAAAGAAACCATATTACACCCGTCCTTGCCTCACTACATTGGCTGCCTGTTCAGCACAGGATTCATTTTAAAGTGCTTTTATTTGTTTTTAAAGCGCTTAATGGTCAAGCCCCGGCTTATCTCAGTGGTATGCTTTCTCCCGCAACCGCACAGCGATCTTTAAGATCAGCCACTCAGAATTTGTTGACTGTTCCTAGGGCTCGTTTGAAGCTAAAAGGTGATCGTGCATTTGCAGTTTATGCTCCGAGGCTATGGAACACTCTACCTCCTAATATTCGACAAGCACCTTCGGCCGCTGTTTTTAAATCACTCCTAAAAACATACCTTTATAAGCTGGCATTTGAACAGTGAGGAGCTGTGTTAATTTTAATTGTTTAGTCTATTTTTATCTGTTTTATTTTGTCTCTTACTCTGTATTTTTATTTGGTTCTTACTTTTTTAATATAATGTTGTGTTATGTATGCTTATTCGATGTACAGCACTTTGGTCAACGTAAGTTGTTTTAAGAGTGCTTTATAAATAAAATTTACTTACTTACTTACTTACTTACTTCTTGTATCTAATAAACAATCATTCAATAAACAAGCATTCCTCTTGGCATATCCTTGCAAGCTCTGTCAGGTTGGATGGGGAGATTTAGTACACGGCCATTTTCCTTTCCTTCCACAGATGTTCCAATGGATTCAGGTCTGGGCTGTGGCTGGGCCACTCAAGGACATTCACAGACTTTCTCCAAAGCCACTCTTTTCTTATCTTGGCTGTGTGCTTCAGGTCATTGTCATGTTGGAAGGTAAACCTTCACCCCAGTCTGAGGTCCAGAGCATTCTGGAAAAGGTTTTTCTTCAAGGATCTCGGTGTACCTAGCTGCATTTATCTTTCCCTCTATCAGGACTAATCGTTCCGGTCCAGCTGCTGAAAAACATCCCCACATCATGATGCTGCCACCACCATGCTTTACTGTAGGGATGGCATTAGCCAGGTGATGAGAGGTGCCTGGTTTCCTCCAGACGTGATGCTTGGTATTCAGGTCAAAAAGTTCAATTTTGGTTTCATCAGACAAGAGAATCTTGTTTCTCATGGTTTGAGAGTCCTCTAAGTGCCTTTTGGCAAACTCCAAGCGGGCTGTCATGTGCCTTTTACTAAGGAGTAGCTTCCGTCTGGCCACTCTACCATAAAGGTGTGATTTGTGGAGTACTGCCTGGATGGTTGATCTTCTGATTGATTCTCCCATCTCCACAAGGATACGCTGGAGTTCTATGAGAGTGATCCTCGGGTTCATGTTCACTTCCCTGGTCAAGGCCCGTCTTCCCCTATTGCTCAGTTTGGCTGAATGGTCAGGTCTAGGAAGATTTTTGGTGGTTTCAAACTTCTTCTATTTATGAATGATGGTGGCCACTGTGCTCTTTGGGACCTGTAAAGCTGCAGCAATTTTTCTGTACCCTTCTCCAGATCTATGCCCTGACACAATCCTGTTTCTGAGGTCTGCAGATAATTCCTTTGACCCCAAGGCTTGGAGTTTGCTCTGATATGCACTGTCAACTGTGGGACCTTATATAGGCAGGTGTTGGTAATCCCCAATCATATCCAATCAATAGAATTTAGCACAGGTGAACTCCAATTAAATTGTAGAAACTTCTCAAGCAGTATCAGTGAAAACAAACTGTGCCTTAGCTCACTTTAAAAAAAAATTAATATACTTCTCAAATACTTGTTTTTAAATAAATGTTTAGTATATTTTTGCAAAGTATGTTAAACAACTGCTGAACTAATGCACTTAAAGCACACTTTAAATACCATATACAAAGGTTTACTTAAGTGTATTTTTCATAAAGCTATAAAGTAGACTTAAGTATACTAATCTGCAATATGCTACAGTGCACTTAAGTGTATTATTGTCACACTAGTGATCAAGACACTTAAAGAGTGCTAATTATACTGTAACTGTACAAAAATAATACAAAAGCTCCATAGGGTAGGTGTTATTACATGTGTGATTATGGTACTTCGGAGGCGCAGCAGTAAAATATGCTATGATGTATCAACTGACATGTCAAACTTGTGTGTTTAAATCTTGCATCTGCTAAAAGTCTCCAAACTACCTCAAAATATAAAAGTTTTGACCCCTGCTGGTTAATGGTTACAATTTAAGTAACAGAGATCAGTGCATGGCTGATAAATTTGGCTATGAACTACCAAGGATCGGAAGGTCTACAACTAGATGAACAAAGCAAAGAATGGATAATTCATTGTGCCCTGCATGCGTGGGTTCGAATCCCATCCTCGTCGAAGTAAACACACTTTTAAAAGCCCTCTTAAATAACCTCAGTCTGCTTTGAAAACATGGAAATAAGTAACACTGACATACTGAATTGCTACTCCTACGTCTGTTTGTTCTTCCTTATATGGTCAATAGGCGGCAATGTTTTCAAAGCAGACCAAAGTAATTCAAGAGAGCTTTTAAAAGTGCAGGTGAATCCCATCCTCGTGGAGGTGAAAGCACTTTTAAAAACTCTCTCAAATGACCTCAGTCTGCTTTGAAAACATTGCAGCCTATGTGGAAAAGCAAACGGACATAAGAGTAGTAGTTTAGATCGTCTGTGTTGCCTCTTTCCACCCGTTTTCAGGCCAATCGGCAATCCAGCCCTCTGAAGCTCCTCCTGCCACACTTGATTATAAATGACACAACTGCAATAGCACTCCTGGTAACACCTCATAGCTTGACCTGACGAGGTGGCCGAGTGGTTAAGGTGATGGACTGCTAATCCATTGTGCTCTGCACGCGTGGGTTCGAATCCCATCCTTGTCGAAAACAATATCTTTTAAACTCTTAATGCATGCTCAATAATCCAGCTCCACAAATCCACAAAGTGGAGACAGTTAAACAATGTGAGGTTACTAATCTGTATGTCATTAACATTGTATTAAAAGAACGGCTGTATAAGATGAGCTGTTTCTATTTGGTGTTACAGTTGTGATTTTTTTGTGAGTAGTGCCAATATGTTGTAAAGGTGAGAGCTTAATTATCAGAGCTGAAAGCAAGAATTTCAGGGGTTGTATGTGTTTGAAATGTGTTTCTGGGTCGATTGGTCGGATTGATTAACCCAGACGGCTTGAACAGCTACATTGCCTTTTAAGAAATATCTGGGTGTTTACCAGAATGTGCACGCACACTGCATTAGTGCATTATTTGTTAACAGTCAGTTTTAAAGAGAACTAAAATAAAATGAGCTTTCTGCTCTTTAGTCTTTTACAAAACTACGTTGATCAATCAGACCAATCAGACCAGAAACAGACAGGTAAATCAAGACGAGGTGGCCGAGTGATTGAGGTGATGGACGGCTAATCTATTGTTCTCTGCACACGTGGGTACGAATACCAGACCACTGAACAAAACCCCTGAAACTCTTGCTTTCAGATCTGGTGCTGCTCACACAAAAAAATCACAACTGTAACACCAAATAGAAGTAGTTCATCTTATGCAGCCATTCTTTTAATATAATGTTAATGACATACAGATTAGTAACCACACGTTGTTTAAAGGTCTCCACTTTGTGGAGTTAGAAAGACAAAAAGGGCATAAGGTAACCAAGTCAGCCAGGAGTCGAACTTAGAACCTCCTGATTCATAGTCAGACACATTATCCATTGCACCACTGGCCCTGAGGGACAGCGCTTGTGACTTCCCTAAAGGTCCGGCCTCATTTCTGTCTTTTGAGCAAGGAGAGAATGGAAAACTTTGAAGCACGGCACACAAAAACACACTGCCGCGACCCGGATTCGAACCAGGGTTGCTGCTGGTACTAACCTCTATACGATCACGGCATTCCAACGGTCAGCCACATCCAGCTTATGTCCACTGCTTCCTGATAGACTGCAGTCATAGTTCCAACAGAACAAGCCTCTTGAGCTACAGCAACATGGCGCAGAGGAACTAATCGGCAAAGTTTTGCTCGAGTGTTATCATAAAGACAAATTCCCATACCGGGAGTCGAACCCAGGCCACCTGGGTGAAAACCAAGAATCCTGACCGCTAGACCATATGGGAAACTGAAGATCTCTCCATCGGCTGACGCCAGCATCAGTCACTTCTTTCCACTTTGACAAGACCTGCATTGTTGGATCTGAGGCACCGAGAACCATACACAAGGAGTTAGAAAGACAAAAAAGGCACAAGGTAACCGAGCCAGCCAGGAGTCGAACCTAGAATCTTCTGATCCGTAGTCAGATGCGTTATCCATTGCACCACTGGCCCTCAGACTGCGCTTGTGACTTTCCTGAAGCTCCGGCCTCATTTCTGTCTTTTGACCAATGAGAGAATAGAAAACTTTGAAGCACGGCATACAAAAACACCCTGCCGTGACCTGGATTCGAACCGGAGTTGCTGCAGCCACAACACAGAGTACTAACCACTATACGATCACGGTATTCTAACGATCAGCCACATCCACCTCACGTTGAGCGCTCCCTGATAGACTGAAGTCATAGTTCCAACAGAACAAGCTTCTTGAGCTACAGTAACATGGCACAGAGGAACTAATAGGCAAAGTTTTGCTCGAGTCTTATCATAAAGGCGAATTCCCATACCGGGAGTCAAACACAGGCCGCCTGGGTGAAAACCAGGAATCCTGACCGCTAGACCATATGGGAAACTGAAGGACTCACCATCGGCTGACGCCAGCATCAGTCACTTCTTCCCACTTTGACAAGACCTGCATTGTTGGATCTGAGGTACCGAGAACCAAACACAAGGAGTTAGAAAGACGAAAGAGGCACAAGGTAACCGAGCCAGCCAGGAGTCGAACCTAGAATCTTCTAATCCGTAGTCAGACGCGTTATCCATTGCACCACTGGCCCTGAAGGACTATACTTGTGACTTCCATGAAGCTCCGCCCTCATTTCTGCCTTTTGACCAAGGAGAGAATAGAAAACTTTGAAGCACGGCATACAAAAATACGCTGCTGTGACCCGGATTCGAACCAGGGTTGCTGCGGCCACAACGCAGAGTACTAACCACTTTACGATCACGGCATTCCAACGGTCAGCCATAACCAGCTAATGTCCACTGGTCCCTGATAGACTGAAGTCATAGTTCCAACAGAACAAGCTTCTTGAGCTACAGCAACATGGCATGGAATCCTGACCGCTAGACCATAATGGACACCAGCATCAGTGACTTCTTTCCACTTTGACAAGACCTGCATTGTTGGATCTGAGGTACCGAGAACCATACACAAGAGATATCTTGTGGCAATCGATTTCTGAGAAAATTCTGGTCTTCTTTGATATGCTACATGACCACCTTCCCATTGGAAAAACTTGCCCTTGATCCAATATGGCAGCTTTTAAGATGGCGGCCATGTTACGGACATAGCCTAAAAGATAGGCCCCCTCACCCATTACTTGCTGGGGTATTTAGATATGTCATTTTCCCTTTCGTTTCTGAAATAAAAGAGTGTCCTGAGACTTTTGACTCACCCTGTACATATTTTACAGTAAGTACAGTGCTGTTGTGATTATATGGTAAGCCTTCTTTTTTCCTTCTAAATGCTTGTGTGCAGATTTTTGACGTGTCTTTCAGTGCACTTTTTGCGAGTGTCTTTGGCTTATTGCTTACCATGATAAATACTTCACTTATTATTAACCAAATGTTCTAACAGTTATGTGTCAGTAGAGCAATACATTAAATACATAATAATACATAAATCAAGAGTTTAAGTTAATGTTTACATCAAATATAAAAAGACAGCAGTTCTGTAAGAATAAATAATCAGTTATACAGTACAAATAGATGGTAGGTTTTGTTCCACACAGATGTAGTGAGTGTAAGTGTGCACATGATGGCAGGCTCCATCTACATGTTACTAAACTCTGTAACAGGGCTGTACTGCTGGAAAAGGAAGTTAAAGAGAGGAAATAGTTTAATTATGCATAAGATATGATAGCAGATTGGATTGGATTTCTGTGTCTTCTTTCCATTGTTTTAGGTGAGAAATAACATCACATAACACATGAGAACCTTTATCCAAACCTTAAATAAAGGTTACAATGTATCTGCTGCTCAGTTTTTTTTTTCTTACACTCATATCTTTCAATAAATAAACATTATTCTTTCTCTGTCCACAGGTCATAACAGCGCAAAGGAAATTAATTCAGTTTCAACCACTAAAACTCTCTTGGAGAGAGACTCTATTACATTCAGACCACATTGTGGTCTGAATGTGGAGTACTGACGATACCACTGCAGGTCATTATTTGTACCAGATCCTTTGTAATTGCAGGCAGTACTCCACATTCAGACCAGAGCTCATTATTCTGGTTAATGAATATAAGAAAGAAGCTGCAGTTTCTGGGTTTTCTGTAAAAATAAATGACGATAAAAATCGAGTGGATCTGAACATCTCCTCTGCTGCAGTATCAGATTCTGCTCTCTACTACTGTGCTCTGAGGCCCACAGTGACAGAAACTCATTCTATACTGTACAAAAACAAAACACTAAGTTACATATATTAGTTCCTTTAGATAAAATATGTACATTTCAGAAGCACTTCATATTACAGATAATAACTAAGTAATGATATGCTAATATTAAAGCAACAAATCATTTTTACTCAGAAATTAAATGTCAGTTTCCTATCTGTCACTTTTATATACACCGATCAGCCATAACATTAAAACCACCTCCTTGTTTCTACACTTACTGTCCATTTTATCAGCTCCACTTACCATATAGAAGCACTTTGTAGTTCTACAATTACTGACTGTAGTCCGTCTGTTTCTCTGCATACGTTTTTAGCCTGCTTTCACCCTGTTCTTCAATGGTCAGGACCCCCACAGAGCAGGTATTATTTAGGTGGTGGATCATTCTCAGCACTGCAGTGACACTGACATGGTGGTGGTGTGTTAGTGTGTGTTGTGCTGGTATGAGTGGATCAGACACAGCAGCGCTGCTGGAGTTTTTAAATACTGTGTCCACTCACTGTCCACTCTATTAGACACTCCTACCTAGTTGTTCCACTTTGTAGATGTAAAGTCAGAGACGATCGCTCATCTATTGCTGCTGTTTGAGTTGGTCATCTTCTAGACCTTCATCAGCGGTAACAGGACGCTGCCCATGGGGCGCTGTTGGCTGGATATTTTTGGTTGGTGGACTATTCTCAGTCCAGCAGTGACAGTGAGGTGTTTAAAAACTCAATCAGCATTGCTGTGTCTTATCCACTCATACCAGCACAACACACACTAACACACCACCACCATGTCAGTGTCACTGCAGTGCTGAGAATGATCCACCACCCAAATAATACCTGCTCTGTAGTGGTCCTGTGGGGGGTCCTGACCATTGAAGAACAGCATGAAAGGGGACTACAGTCAGTAATTGTAGAACTAAAAAGTGCTTTTATATGGAAAGTGGAGCTGATAAAATGGACAGTGTGTGTAGAAACAAGGAGGTGGTTTTAATGTTATGGCTGATCAGTGCATATATATACAGTGTATCACAAAAGTGAGTACACCCCTCACATTTCTGCAAATATTTTATTATATCTTTTCATGGGACAACACTATAGAAATAAAACTTGGATATAACTTAGAGTAGTCAGTGTACAACTTGTATAGCAGTGTAGATTTACTGTCTTCTGAAAATAACTCAACACACAGCCATTAATGTCTAAATGGCTGGCAACATAAGTGAGTACACCCCACAGTGAACATGTCCAAATTGTGCCCAAAGTGTCAATATTTTGTGTGACCACCATTATTAGCACTGCCTTAACCCTCCTGGGCATGGAATTCACCAGAGCTGCACAGGTTGCTACTGGAATCCTCTTCCACTCCTCCATGATGACATCACTAAGCTGGTGGATGTTAGACACCTTGAACTCCTCCACCTTCCACTTGAGGATGCGCCACAGGTGCTCAATTGGGTTTAGTTCATCACCTTTACCTTCAGCTTCCTCAGCAAGGCAGTTGTCATCTTGGAGGTTGTGTTTGGGGTCGTTATCCTGTTGGAAAACTGCCATGAGGCCCAGTTTTCGAAGGGAGGGGATCATGCTGTGTTTCAGAATGTCACAGTACATGTTGGAATTCATGTTTCCCTCAATGAACTGCAGCTCCCCAGTGCCAGCAACACTCATGCAGCCCAAGACCATGATGCTACCACCACCATGCTTGACTGTAGGCAAGATACAGTTGTGTTGGTACTTCTCACCAGGGCGCTGCCACACATGCTGGACACCATCTGAGCCAAACAAGTTTATCTTGGTCTCATCAGACCACAGGGCATTCCAGTAATCCATGTTCTTAGACTGATGTCTTCAGCATACTGTTTGCGGGCTTTCTTGTGCGTCAGCTTCCTTCTGGGATGACGACCATGCAGACCGAGTTGATGCAGTATGCGGCGTATGGTCTGAGCACTGACAGGCTGACCTCCCACGTCTTCAACCTCTGCAGCAATGCTGGCAGCACTCATGTGTCTATTTTTTAAAGCCAACCTCTGGATATGACGCCGAACACGTGGACTCAACTTCTTTGGTCGACCCTGGTGAAGCCTGTTCCGAGTGGAACCTGTCCTGGAAAACCGCTGTATGACCTTGGCCACCATGCTGTAGCTCAGTTTCAGGGTGTTAGCAATCTTCTTATAGCCCAGGCCATCTTTGTGGAGAGCAACAATTCTATTTCTCACATCCTCAGAGAGTTCTTTGCCATGAGGTGCCATGTTGAATATCCAGTGGCCAGTATGAGAGAATTGTACCCAAAACACCAAATTTAACAGCCCTGCTCCCCATTTACACCTGGGACCTTGACACATGACACCAGGGAGGGACAACGACACATTTGGGCACAATTTGGACATGTTCACTGTGGGGTGTACTCACTTATGTTGCCAGCTATTTAGACATTAATGGCTGTGTGTTGAGTTATTTTCAGAAGACAGTAAATCTACACTGCTATACAAGCTGTACACTGACTACTCTAAGTTATATTCAAGTTTCATGTCTATAGTGTTGTTCCATGAAAAGATATAATGAAATATTTGCAGAAATGTGAGGGGTGTACTCACTTTTGTGATACACTGTATATATACAGTGTATCACAAAAGTGAGTACACCCCTCACATTTTTGCAGATATTTAAGTATATCTTTTCATGGGACAGCACTGAAAAAATGACACTTTGACACAATGAAAAGTAGTCTGTGTGCAGCTTATATAACAGTGTAAATTTATTCTTCCCTCAAAATAACTCAATATACAGCCATTAATGTCTAAACCACCGGCAACAAAAGTGAGTACACCCCTTAGTGAAAGTTCCTGAAGTGTCAATATTTTGTGTGGCCACCATTATTTCCCAGAACTGCCTTAACTCTCCTGGGCATGGAGTTTACCAGAGCTTCACAGGTTGCCACTGGAATGCTTTTCCACTCCTCCATGACGACATCACGGAGCTGGCGGATATTCGAGACTTTGCGCTCCTCCACCTTCCGCTTGAGGATGCCCCAAAGATGTTCTATTGGGTTTAGGTCTGGAGACATGCTTGGACATCCATCACCTTTACCCTCAGCCTCTTCAATAAAGCAGTGGTCGTCTTAGAGGTGTGTTTGGGGTCATTATCATGCTGGAACACTGCCCTGCGACCCAGTTTCCGGAGGGAGGGGATCATGCTCTGCTTCAGTATTTCACAGTACATATTGGAGTTCATGTGTCCCTCAATGAAATGTAACTCCCCAACACCTGCTGCACTCATGCAGCCCCAGACCATGGCATTCCCACCACCATGCTTGACTGTAGGCATGACACACTTATCTTTGTACTCCTCACCTGATTGCCGCCACACATGCTTGAGACCATCTGAACCAAACAAATTAATCTTGGTCTCATCAGACCATAGGACATGGTTCCAGAAATCCATGTCCTTTGTTGACATGTCTTCAGCAAACTGTTTGCGGGCTTTCTTGTGTAGAGAGTTCAGAAGAGGCTTCCTTCTGGGGTGACAGCCATGCAGACCAATTTGATGTAGTGTGCGGCGTATGGTCTGAGCACTGACTGGCTGACCCCCCACCTTTTCAATCGCTGCAGCAATGCTGACAGCACTCCTGCGCCTATCTTTCAAAGACAGCAGTTGGATGTGACGCTGAGCACGTGCACTCAGCTTCTTTGGACGACCAACGCGAGGTCTGTTCTGAGTGGACCCTGCTCTTTTAAAACGCTGGATGATCTTGGCCACTGTGCTGCATCTCAGTTTCAGGGTGTTGGCAATCTTCTTGTAGCCTTGGCCATCTTCATGTAGCGCAACAATTCGTCTTTTAAGATCCTCAGAGAGTTCTTTGCCATGAGGTGCCATGTTGGAACTTTCAGTGACCAGTATGAGAGAGTGTGAGAGCTGTACTACTAAATTGAACACACCTGCTCCCTATGCACACCTGTGACCTAGTAACATTAACGAGTCACATGACATTTTGGAGGGAAAATGACAAGCAGTGCTCAATTTGGACATTTAGGGGTGTAGTCTCTTAGAGGTGTACTCACTTTTGTTGCCGGTGGTTTAGACATTAATGGCTGTATATTGAGTTATTTTGAGGGAAGAATAAATTTACACTGTTATATAAGCTGCACACAGACTACTTTTCATTGTGTCAAAGTGTCATTTTGTCAGTGTTGTCCCATGAAAAGATATACTTAAATATCTGCAGAAATGTGAGGGGTGTACTCACTTTTGTGATACACTGTATATATAACGCAGCACTCAGAAAACAGATTAGGAATCAGGTGCAGGTTTATTGGACAATCACAGAGTCGTAGTGAATAAGGCAGAACAAAGTCAAAAACCGGAGATCCAAACAATCAAGCAAACCAATCCAAAGGTACAAGCAAAACCCACAGTCCACAATTAGAATAATCAGGGTCATACACGAGAATCCAGAATACACAAGAAAACACCCAGAATTGCAGTTCAGAACAAACAAGACTTCGCAACATGTGGTTCTAAGTGAGGGGTATTTATACTCAAACTTAAACAGGAGATGGTGGCAATTCAGAACTCTGGCGAGCATAGACAGCCTGCATGACATAACCCCCTCCTGACGGGCGGCTTCCGATGCCGACAACCTTCTCCTCCTAGGACGTTCTTTGGGCTTAGGGGCTGGACGATCTGGAAAAGCTCTTGCTCTATACTGAATGAACCGCTTATTATACTGAGAAAACTGACTCTTCATACTAAAGAACTAACTCTTTTTACCTAATTAAACACAATGAACTGCATTTTTATAACCTTGATGGATGAAACTGTTCATGATCTTGCTGGCTGTGTTCACTATGTGTTGCAGTACAGCCTCCATACCACGCTGTGATACAGCTGGAGAGCACACTCTCAATGGTTCCCCGGTAGCATGGTCTGTGTCAAAGTAGCATCCACATGAGTGGCAGGACCCAAGGTTTCCCAGCAGAACATTGTCCAAAGCATCAGTCTGCCTCCGCCGGCTTGCCTTCTTCCCATAGTGAATCCTGGTGCCATGTGTTCCCCAGGTAAGCCAAACACACGGCCATCCATGTGATGTGCCGTGGATTCAAACGTGATTCATCAGACCAGGCCACCTTCTTCCATTGTGTGTGATCTCTGGGGGTGTCCACATACTTTTGGCTATACAGATCTACACTGGGCGTGTCCACATCTGAAGTGAATGTTAAAGACACTGAGTGGTGCTGTGATCATCAGCTCTGCTCTCAGCTCCAGCACACACTGTGACATCATGATGATGTCACAACATTCTACAAGCTCTGATCTGAGCTCCTGTGCTGGTGCTGCTTCACTTTGAGACAGAGCATCGAAGCAGCAGCAGCTAAAATGTTCTGGTTCAAGAAGTTGTGGTGTTGTAGCGCCCCGTCTGAGGACCCGCACAGTCTCAGACCCAAACCTGAGAAGGAGAAGAAGAAGAATTGGTGGCAGAGACTCAAAAAAAAGGAGAGGCAAGAGGAGATGAATGTAGAGGAGAATCAGATGACAGGAAATGAGGAGAATGCAGGGATGAGTACCCAGGTTCTGCAGGACCAAGGGCAGGAACCAGAGATACAGGTGATAGAGATGGAAGTGAAGAACCAGGTGGAGCAGAGCATGGAGGAGAAGAACCCAGAAGAGCAGAACCTGGTTATAGAAGGGATTGAAGGTACATCTTGAAGTGGGGTTTGAGCTGTGTGGTGTTTAATCCATCATGGTGCTGAATCAGGTTTCATTTCTACAGCAGATCCACTTCAGGCTGTCATTTTGGAGAACGTCTTCAAGTCCTCTAATGATGTGATGCAGCAGCAGAACGTCCAGGACGAGCACGTTCTGATTGCTCCCACATTCATAATCCAACCTGAAGAGTGTGAGAGACTGATGGAGACCACAGTGGAGAATCAAGGTGGATTATTTTCAGATCTAGATCTTCATCCTAGTGAGCAGATGAAGGCTGGAGTGTTCCTGTAACATGTGTGTGTTGTGTAGGCGTGTCCGTGCCCGCTGGTGCTCCCGTGCCCCCGGTCTACATGCTGAAGATGAAGAGAACGAGCCGCTGGACCGTGCGCCCTGTACTGGTGCTGCCATCCTCAAAATACATCTCATCAGCTCTGCTGTGTTCTGCAGTGCTGTGGTGTCCTTCAGAACGTCCTCGCTCCACAGGGATCGTTCCTCCTGATCATCTAGAGAGCCTGGAGAAGATGGAATGAAGAACCTCCAAACAACTCGATAAGCACCAGAAACTTTTCCCTCATCAAATAAAAATAAAAAGCATTAAAAAATAAACAGCTGGTTTAAGTTTAGTTGCTTATTAAAGGTGAACTGATGAATGTTTACTGGCTCCTGGGATCATACACAAGGTAGAAACAACTGAAAAACATGGAGGAACCAAACTGAACTGTCATCTTCAGATGTTCTTCTGAATTTTTCTCAGTGGTGCTTCCATCTCGCCACTCTATATGAAGCTCTGATCTGTAGAGGCTGCAGGAATACCAACAGGTTCAACATCTCAGGACCTTCAGAACTTTTTTTAGAGGGACCGCTGGGTCCTTCTTTATTTCCCTGATTTAGGAGGGTTCAAAGTCGTGCTTGTAACGATTTTGGGATAGACGGGACAAGAGGGGGACACACACGCAGAGATGTTTCAACAAAGAGTTTAATAATAATAAAATACACAAAACAAGTTTAAACCAGACAAGACACACTAAAACAAGACCTATGCTAAATGCGAATCTAAATGCTGAATGTTAACGCTGATCTAAACACATGAAACATGAACCTAACTAAACCAAAACCCTAAGCTAAGCTAAATGCTACACTAAACACACCTGAACAAAACTAAACAAGAACTAAGACAAACAGAAACACGACTAAACAAGGCATGAATCAAAACAAACAGTAGCAAACAGACAGGAGCTTAACAGACAGGAGCAAACCAAAAATCAAAACAGTCTCCGCCGTCTGAATCACAGCTGCACCCTTATATCATGCCATGTGCTTGTTACCTCAGATAAGGTGCAGCTGTGGCTAATTAGCAGGGGACCAATCACAAAAGGGGAGTTGGCTAAAGACTGAGAACACTCTAAACATGTGCTCCTGGACATAAACAAATTCCATAGACAGGCTGGATATGTGACAGTAGCCTTCAGCCCCAGGCCTGCCCCAACAAACCAACTGAAAACAAAAAGGAGGTCCTGGACCCTGAGGGGCAAATTTGAATTATACTTATAATACTTATATTAATAAGTATTGGTATATTAACATAGAGCATCGCCAATAATAATAGTTTTTTTTTTTTTTTTATTTACTTTAAAAAAAAAAAATTATTTCAAAGGGTTAATTACTTTTCTTTTACACTTTACTCTTTGCCTTGTTAGTCGACAAAATACATTTCCACTGCTTGATGCTTTTATTTCTTATTGTATTCTATTGAATGTTTGTATTATTGTTATTGTTACTGGTCACAAGGGCCTTAACCTTCTCAGCTCCAGGGTGCTGTACAATGGCTGACCCTGCACTCTGACCCTGAGTTCCAAAGCAGCTGTGATATGCAAAAGAAGAATGTGTACTGTTCCCGGTATATGTAAATATGACATATAAAGGCGTTTCATTAGTATCTTTTCTGCTGCAGTATCTGACTCTGCATTGTACTACTGCACCCTGCAGCTCACAGTGCCACACTGTACAAAAACAACTTTTACAGCACCTGCTGTTCTCAAAAGAGGGAGCTATTTGTCTGTTTATAGTTCACCTCGAATCCACCTAGATAACAAGCTGTTAAAGTCCCAAGTTTTTGTAACACCAGTTGTCCAAATATACAGTACAATACAATAATAAATAGAGATAAAAATGATTATTAACATTTACAGCATTTAGCAGACATCTAAAGGAACTTACTATTGTGACCATATACATTATACAATGCAAGCGATTGATGGTTAAGGGCTTTGTTTAAGGGCCCAACAGTGGCAACCTGACAGCAGTGGGGTTTAAACCCCTTCAATTACTTCAAATTACTAGTCCAGCATCCTAACAACTAATGTACCACTGCCCCTATTTGCGTCGATTGCCATTTTACCTGAGTTAGTTAAGGTCTATATCCTGGGAAGGTAGAAAATAAACAGAAGATTCAATTAATCATCAGCATTTTGCTAAACCACTGTATTAACCACAGTACCTTTTTAATATATATAATAAATTACCATTAAACTTAACTGTAAACATACACCTTAAAACAGTCATCTAGAGATTCAGAATCAATAATATAGATAGATGGATGGATGGATAGTGATATGTGTAAAGTGCAGTTAATGTATATAGTGTTTCAGTAATGTGCCAATAGAAATGTTAGTAACATCTGTATGCTGTTAAAGTGTAGCAACAAACACATCATAAACTGCAGCTATACTTTATTATCTACATAAAGGTTTTGTTTTTATTTATATACAATGGTTTGTTAGTCTATCTTTACAATATTAGATAAACGTTGACATGAGTTGACATGGATGTAACTGGATTGGGGGTGGGGAGCCAGATGTGGTTACATAAAGCAGAGACGCTTTCAACTCTGGATGCCAGATCTGAATCAGACACTCAGCACAATGATGTTACTCCTCTTCTTCATTTTCATTATTGTTGATGATAATGGTAAGTGATAGGCATCATATTTAAATATGTTTGTATTAATTTTCTACTATTAGAAGCATAAATTCTATATTTAGAAACAAAATGTATTTAATATAGCATTAACTAAACGTTATAAATTGTTATAATGTTTTATATCAGAAGCTGCTGAGAGCATTAAACCAGATCAAACCAGCTATTCTTCAGCTGAAGGAAGCAGCATCACACTGTCCTGTACATATGATGGATCAGTTTATAGTCTTCACTGGTATCAACAAAAACTTGGATCAAAACCAGAATTTATACAGCTGATTGTTGAAGGTAGTGAAGATGTTAAAACAGCTCAAACGTCTGACCCAAGAATCTCAATGAAACGCTACAAAACCAAAACAAAAATGGATCTGGAGATCATCTCTGCTGCAGTATCTGATTCTGCACTGTACTACTGCGCCCTGCAGCCCACAGTGACAGGAAATCCAGCTTTACTGTACAAAAACCTGTTATCAGAGGAGGGAGCTATTAGCATGTTTACATTTTATCACTTGCTGCTTCTTGAAACTCAAGTCTGTTTATCTAATAAACAATCAGTGTTTTAGATCAGTGGTTTTTAAACTTTCTGTCTTATTCTTCCTGCAGACACTTCTGAAGGTGTGCAACAGGACAGGATGTTGTTCATTCTCTGCACATCTGATATTGGGGAAAGGTTAGAACTACAGGCAGGCTGCATGGACGTCCCTGCAAAAGATGTCCTCTTAAAGGCAGCAGATGTTGCTCTAAAATCTCAATGTATTTTCCTGCATTAATGCTGCCATCAGATAACTGTAAATGATATTGTACTGACACAACACCATATCATGACAGATCCTGGCTGATTTGGGGTTGTATTACGTTACAGACTTATTTTATATTAGATTAGAGTTCTTTTTTTGCCTCAAACATCTAAACACAATCACCAATAATTATGAAAAGAAAACATCTGTATCTGATATCTGTACACACCCTTAGCCTAATACTTGTTTAATGCACCTTTGGCAGTAATTACAGCTTCAAGTTGTCTTGGGAAAAAAGCTACGAGCTTGGCACACTTGTTTCTGGACATTTCTGCTCATTCCTCTTGGCATATCATTGCAAGCTCCGTCAGGTTGGATGGAGAGCGTCGGTACACAGCCATTTTCAGCTCCTTCCACAGATGATTGATTGGATTTTTGTCTGGGCTCTGGCTGGGCCACTTAAGGACATTCACAGACTTTCTCTGAAGCCACTTTCTTTGTTCTCTTGGCTGTGTGCTTCAGGTCATTGTCATGTTGGCAGGTAAACCTTCACCCCAGTCTGAGGTCCAGAGTGCTCTCGGTGTACTTAGCTGGCTTCACAGTAGGGATGGCATTAGCCAGGTGATCAACGGTGCATGGAGTCCTCCAGATGTGACGCTTGGCATTCAGGCCAAAAAGTTCAATTTTGGTTTTATCAGACCAGAGAATCTTGTTTCTTATGGTTTGCATTTTGGCAAACTCCAAGTTGGCTGTCATGTGCCTTTTACTAAGGAGTGGCTTCTGTCTGGCCACTCTACCATAAAGGCGTGATTTGTGGAGTGCTGCCTGGATGGTTCTCCCATCTCCACAAGGATAGGCTGGAGCTCTGTCAGAGTGACCCTCAGGTTCCTGCTCACCTCCCTGGCCAAAACCCATCTTCCTCTATCGCTCAGTTTGGCCGAATGGTCAGGTCTAGGAAGATTTTTGGTGGTTTCAAACTTCTTCCATTTATGAATGATGGAGGCCACTGTGCTCTTTGGGACCTGTAAAGCTGCAGCAATTTTTCTGTACCCTTCTCCAGATCTGTGCCCTGACACAATCCTGTTTCTGAGGTCTGCAGATAATTTCTTTGACCCCATGGCTTGGCGTTTGCTCTGATATGCACTGTCAACTGTGGGACCTTATACAGGCAGGTGTTGGTAATCCCCAATCATGTCCAATCAAAAGAATTTAGCACAGGTGGACTCCAATTAAACTGTAGAAACTTCTCAAGCCGTATCAGTAAAAACAAACTGCACCTCAGCTCTTTTTTTTTTTTATTTAATATACTTCTCAAATACTTGTTTTCAAATAGATGTTTAGTATATTTTTGCAAAGTATGTTAAACAACTGCTGAAGTAATTCACTTAAAGCACACTTTAAATACCATATACAAAGGTTTACTTAAGTGTATTTTTTTATGAAGCTATAAAGTAGACTTAAGTATACTAATCTTCAATATGCTACAGTGCACTAAAGTGTATTATTGTTACACTAGTGATCAATACACTTAAAGAGTGCTAATTATACTGTAACTGTACAAAGACAATACAAAAGCTCCATAGAGTAGGTGTTATTACATGTGTGATTATGGTGCTTCGGTGGCGCAGCAGTAAAACGTGCTATGATGTATCAACTGACATGTCAAACTTGTGTGTTTAAATCTTGCATCTGCTAAAAGTCTCCAAACTACCTCAAAACATAAAAGTACGACCCCTGCTGGTTAATGGTTACGATTTAAGTAACAGAGATCATGCATGGCTGATAAATTTGGCTATGAACTACCAAGGATCGGAAAGTCTACAACTGGATGAACAAGGCAAAGGATGGATAATTCATTGTGCTCTGCACTCGTGAGTTCGAATCCCATCCTCGTCGAAGTAAACACACTTTTAAAAGCCCTCTTAAATAACCTCAGTCTGCTTTGAAAACATTGGAAATAAGTAACACTGATGTACTGAATTGCTACTCCTGCGTCTGTTTGTTCTTCCTTATATGGTCAATAGGCGGCAATGTTTTCAAAGCAGACCAAAGTAATTCAAGAGAGCTTTTAAAAGTGCAGGTGAATCCCATCCTCGTGGAGGTGAAAGTACTTTTAAAAACTCTCTCAAATGACCTCAGTCTGCTTTGAAAACATTGCAGCCTATTGATCATATGTGGAAAAGCAAACAGACATAAGAACAGTAGTTTAGATCGTCTGTGTTGCCTCTTTCCACCCGTTTTCAGGCCAATTCAGCCCTCTGAAGCTCCTCCTGCCACACAAATGACACACCTGCAACCAGACCAGAAGAGCATTTCTCATAGCTTGACCAGATGAGGTGGCCGAGTGGTTAAGGCGATGGACTGCTAATCCATTGTGCTCTGCACGCGTGGGTTTGAATCCCATCCTCGTCGAAAACATTATCTTTTAAACTCTTAATGCATGCTCAATAATTCAGCTCCACAAATCCACAAAGTGAAGACCGTTAAACAATGTGAGGTTACTAATCTGTATGTCATTAACATTGTATTAAAAGAACGGCTGTATAAGATGATCAGTTTCTATTTGGTGTTACAGTTGTGATTTTTTGTGAGAACTGCCAATATTTTGCACAGAGCTGAAAGCAAGAGTTTCAGGGGTTTTGTTCAATGTTTAAAGGCTTGGTTTTCAATAAGGATGGGATTCGAACCCATATGTGCAGAGCACAATGGATTAGAGAGTCCATCGCCTTAACCACCACGTGGTTAACACCAGAACTTAACAACCAGAACATGCTTTACCTCCATGAAGTAAGCCAAAAACACAGTTGCATTAAGAAAATGCCTGTATAAGATGAACTGTTTCTCTCTGGTGTTACAGTTGTATTTTTATGTGAGTAGTACCAATATGTTGTAAAGGTGGAGTTTAATTATCAGAGCTGAAAGCAAGAATTTCAGGGGTTTTGATCAATGTTTAAAGGTCTGGTTTCCAAAATCACACATGCAGAGCACAACAGATTAGCAGTCCATCGCCTTAACCACTCAGCCACCTCGTCTCAACCTGCCTAGGAAAATGTGTTTCTGGGCCGATCGGTCTGATTGATCAACCCAGACGGCTTGAACAGCTACATTGCCTTTAAGAAATATCTGATTGTTTACCAGAATGTGCTCGCACACTGCATTAGTGCATTATTTGTTAACAGTCAGTTTTAAAGAGAACTAAAATAAAATGAGCTTTCTGCTCTTCAGTCTTTTACAAATCTACAAAATCTACATTGATCAATCAGACCAACTGGACCAGAAACAAGCAGGTAAAGCAAGATGAGGTGGCCGAGAGGTTAAGGTGATGGACGGCTAATCCATTGTTCTCTGCACACGTGGGTTCGAAAACCAGACCACTGAACAAAACCCCTGAAACTCTTGCTTTCAGATCTGGTGCTGCTCACAAAAAAAATCACAACTGTAACTGTAGACTGCGTTATCCATTGCGCCACTGGCCCCTAAGGGACTGCGCTTGTGACTTTCCTGAAGCTCCGGCCTCATTTCTGTCTTTTGACCAAGGAAAGAATAGAAAACTTTGAAGCACGGCATACAAAAACACCCTGCCGTGACCAAGATTCGACCCAAGGTTGCTGCAGCCGCAACGCAGAGTACTAACCACTATACGATCACGGCATTCCAATGGTCAGCCACGTCCAGCTCACGTCCACTGCTCCCTTATAGACTGCAGTCATAGTTACAACAGATCAAGCTTCTTGAGCTACAGCAACATGGCGCAGAGGAACGAATAGGCAAAGTTTTGCTCGAGTCCTATCATAAAGATGAATTCCTATACCGGGAGTCGAACCCGGGCCGCCTGGGTGAAAACCAGGAATCCTGACCGCTAGACCATATGGGAAACTGAAGGGCTCACCATCGGCTGACGCCAGCATCAGTCACTTCTTTCCACTTTGACAAGACCTGCATTGTTGGATCTGAGGAACCAAGAACCATACACAAGAAGTTCGAAAGACAAAAAAGGCACAAGGTAACCGAGCCAGCCAGGAGCCGAATCTACAATCTTCTGATCCGTAGTCTGACGTTTTATCCATTGCGCCACCGGCCCCTATGGGATGGCGCTTGTGACTTTCCTGAAGTTCCGGCCTCATTTCTGTTTTTTGACCAAGGAGAGAATAGAAAACATTGAAGCACAGCATACAAAAACACACTGCCGTGACCCGGATTCGAACTGGGGTTGCTGCCACCACAACGCAGAGTACTGACCACTATACGATCACAGCATTCCAACGGTCAGCCACGGCCAGTTCATGTCCACTGTTCCCTGATAGACTGCAGTCATAGTCCCAACAGAACAAGCCTCTTAAGATACAGCATCATGGCACAGAGGAACTAATAGGCAAAGTTATTCTCAAGTCTTATCATAAAGACAAATTCCCATACCAGGAGTCGAACCCGGGCTGCCTGGGTGAAAACCAGGAATCCTGACAGCTAGACCATATGGGAAACTGAAGGACTTGTCATCAGCTGACGCCAGCATCAGTCACTTCTTTCCACTTTGACAAGACCTGCATTGTTGGATCTGAGGTACCAAGAACCATACACAAGGAGTTAGAAAGACAGAAAAGGCACAAGGTAACCGAGCCAGCCAGGAGTCAAACCTAGAATCTTCTGATCCGTAGTCAGACGCGTTATCCATTGCACCACTGGCCCTCAGACTGTGCTTGTGACTTTCCTGAAGCTCCAGCTTCATTTCTGTCTTTTGACCAAGGAGAGAATGGAAAACTTTAAAGCACAGCATACAAAAACACCCTGCCGTGACCCGGATTCGAATCATGGTTGCTGTGGCCACAACGCAGAGTACTAACCACTATTCGATCACGGCATTCCAGCGTTCAGCCACGTCCAGCTCACGTCCACTGCTCCCTGATAGACTGCAGTCATAGTTCCAACAGATCAAGCTTCTTGAGCTACAGCAACATGGCGCAGATGAATTAATAGGCAAAGTTTTGCTCGAGTCTTATCATAAAGACGAATTCCCATACCGGGAGTCGAATCCGGGCCGCCTGGGTGAAAACCAGGAATCCTGACCGCTAGACCATATGGGAAACTGAAGATCTCGCCATCGGCTGACGCCAGCATCAGTCACTTCTTTCCACTTTGACAAGACCTGCATTGTTGGATCTGAGGTACCGAGAACCATACACAAGAGATATCTTGTGGCAATCGATTTCTGAGAAAATTATGGTCTTCTTTGATATGCTACATGACCACCTTCCCATTGGAAAAACTTGCCCTTGATCCAATATGGCAGCTTTCAAGATGGCGGCCATGTTAAGGACATAGCCTAAAAGATAGGCCCCCTCACCCATTACTTGCTGGGGTATTTAGATATGTCATTTTCCCTTTCGTTTCTGAAAGAAAAGAGTGTCCTGAGACTTTTGACTCACCCTGTACATATTTTACAGTAGGTACAGTGCTGTTGTGATTATATGGTAAGCCTTCTTTTTTCCTTCTAAATGCTTGTGTGCAGATTTTTGACGAGTCTTTCAGTGCACTTTTTGCGAGTGTCTTTGGCTTATTGCTTACCATGATAAATACTTCACTTATTATTAACCAAATGTACTAACAGTTATGTGTCAGTAGTGCAATACATTAAATACATAATTTATAATGACAGAAATCAAGAGTTTAAGTTAACGTCTATATCAAATATAAAAAGTCAGCAGTTCTGTAAGAATAAACATATTACATATAATATTTGCATAAATAATCAGTTATACAGTACAAATAGATAGTAGGTTTTGTTCCACACAGATGTAGTGAGTGTAAGTGTGCACATGATGGCAGACTCCATCTACATGTTACTAAACTCTGTAACAGGGCTGTACTGCTGGAAAAGTCAAGTCAAGTCAAGTCAACTTTATTTATATAGCGCTTTTTACAATATACATTGTCTCAAAGCAACTTTACAAAATCCAGGACCAACAGATACAAAAACCCCTGTTGAGCAAGCCGAGGGCGACTGTGGCAAGGAAAAACTCCCTGAAAATTACAGGAAGAAACCTTGAGAGGAACCAGACTCAACAGGGCCCATCCTTCTTGGGTGGTCTGGAGGATACTTTAAATAAATACACGATTTACACAAATCATACAAACACAGAATTGAATGATCTAAAAGTCATACAGTGGTAATAAATAGATAAATAAACAATTAAATAATAATAGAGTTGTTATCCGCTCTAGTCTTCAATAAAGTCTGTAGTGATTTCTTGTCGTTGCAATTACTCCAGACCCGTCACATCTGACAGGAGCAGCATCGTTGTCCCGGCAGTCTCGACTTTAATCCTTAACCTCGGCGGGTAAACAGGTTTCCATCAGAATGCCCTCGGGGTAAAACAACAGAGAATGTAGTTAATAATGTACAATGCTAGTTGACAAACAGTTTTACAGAGAGTTTTAGACTCCGGCAGCCCTAATTATTACAGCATAACTAAAAGGGAGAGCGAGCAGGTAACAAGGTCATGAAGGCTTTCACAGGACATCAGCGCCCACCTCTCCTACCCAAACCAGAGTGATTGGACAAGAGAGGCAGAACGACAGCGACCCAACATCCCTGATCACCACAAGTTTCTATGACCAAGAACCCCCAAGCTCTGCGCCTTTGTCTATACTAATCAAAAGCCTGAGAAAATAAATATGTTTTCAGTTTAGACTTAAACATTGAGACTGTGTCCGAATACCGAACAGAGGCAGGAAGATTATTCCAGAGTTGTGGAGCTTTGTAAGAAAATGCTCTTCCACCAGCTTTGGTCTTTTTAATTTTAGGAACTATAAGTAACCCTGCATCTTGTGAACGAAGTGGACGTGCTGGGTTGTAGTAATTAATAAGCTCACTCAGATACTGTGGAGCCAGACCATGTAGCGCTTTATAGGTTAGTAAAAGTATTTTGTAATCAATGCGAAATTTAACTGGCAGCCAGTGTAGAGATGATAGAACAGGAGTGATATGATCAAATTTTTTAGTTCTAGTTAGCACTCGAGCTGCTGCATTTTGAACTAACTGGAGTTTGTTTAAGGATCTACCAGAGCATCCAGTTAGAAGAGCATTACAATAATCTAACCGAGAAGTTATAAACGCATGGATCAGTTTTTCGGCGTCATTAACAGATAGTATATTTCTTATTTTAGAGATATTACGCAAATGATAGAAAGCAACTCTAGTAATATTATTAATGTGTGTATCAAAGGAGAGATCTGAATCTATTGTGACACCTAAGTTTTTTACATCTGGGCTGGGAGTAACAGAGAACGTGTTTAAGTTTAGCACCAGGTTAGACAACTTGTCTCTTGCAGCTTTAGAGCCAACAAGTAAAACCTCAGTTTTATCTGAATTAAGTAAAAGAAAATTACACGACATCCAGTTTTTTATGTCGTTTACACAATCTTCTATCTTACTGATTGTGTCAGTATCATTTGGTTTGGCTGATATATACAGCTGTGTGTCATCTGCATAGCAGTGAAAGTTTATGCCATGTTTATGAATAATTTCACCTAGTGGAAGCATATAGAGTGTAAATAATAGCGGTCCAAGTACCGACCCCTGTGGAACACCACACTTTACTTTTGTAGTTTCTGAGCATTTATTATTTACATAAACGAATTGAGAGCGGTCAGTCAAATATGATTGAAACCAAGAGAGTGCGAGTCCTTTAACACCTACTGTATTTTCTAGCCTCTCCAGTAAAATGTTATGATCGACCGTATCAAACGCTGCGCTAAGATCTAATAGAACAAGAAAAGAGACACATCCATTATCAGAAGACATTAACAACTCGTTAACTACTCTAATTAATGCGGTTTCGGTACTATGGTTGGGTCTAAATCCTGATTGAAATTTTTCATGAATACAATTTTCATTCAAATAAGAACATAGCTGTTTGGAAACGACTTTTTCTAATATCTTTGAGACAAAAGGAAGGTTTGAAATTGGCCTATAATTAGATAAAACATGTGGATCAAGATTAGGTTTTTTAATCAGGGGTTTAATAACAGCACTTTTAAACAATTTAGGTACATACCCAAGGCTAAGGGATGCATTGATTAATGTAAGCAGGGGCTCTACAATAGCTGGGAGTAAATCTTTAAGTAAACGAGTTGGAACAGGATCGAGTATACACGATGATGACTTCGATGATTTAATCAACACAGTTAGTTCATTTTGGGAGATTGGATTAAAGGAATTTAGTTGGATTAACTCGTTACTATTATCACCAATGCTGCTCGGAGTGAGTCCATACTTAACATTGGCAAGTGACACACTCTGACTCTGAAGTCGTATTTTTTCTATCTTGTCATTAAAGAATTTTAAAAAATCATCACTGGTACAGTCGGGCGGTATATTAGATTCAGTTTCATTGACGTTTTTAGTTAATTTGGACACTGTCTCAAAAAGGAATCTAGGATTGTTTTTATTTTTCTCTATTAGGGATGAATAATATAAAGATTTAGCTTTTATAAGTGCATGTTTATACTCAGTTAGAGCATCTTTCCAAGCAATCTTATACACCTCCAGTGTAGTGTGACGCCACTTACGTTCTAATTTCCGTGCTGCTTGTTTAAGTGCGCATGTGTGGTCATTGTACCAAGGAGCAAGTTTTTTCTCCCTAATCAGTTTAGTTTTGAGTGGGGCTACGTTATCTAAGGTTGTGCGCAGTACGGTCTCTAGGTTTTGAGTTGCCTGATCTAGTTCTTTAGGTTCTGATGCTGATATATTTGGTAATTCTGGTAGGCAGTTTATGAACGCTGCTGCAGTTGCAGATGTAATAGTGCGCTTACATTTAAAACGATTTGGTTGCTGTATATTATTGGACAGGGACACTTCATATATTAGTAGGGAGTGATCAGAGATTAAGTCATTCTGTGGTATAATTTCCAGGTTGTCTATGTTTATACCATAAGTAAGTATTAAATCTAAGGTATGTTTACAGCGGTGAGTGGGTCCTGTTACATTTTGGGTGATGCCTAAGGATTCTAAAATAGAATCAAACGCAATTTTGAGTGGATTACACTTATCCTCATAATGAATATTAAAGTCACCAACAATTAAAGCTTTCTTAGTTGATAAGACTAATTTAGAAAGAAAATCGGCAAATTCGTTAAGAAATTCTGAGTAAGGACCAGGGGGTCGATAAACAGTAACCAGTTTAAACATACTATTTTTATCAGATGAACATTTATTGGTTATGTCAGAGATAAGAACTTCAAACGAGTTTGTTATGGGAGATGATTTTACAGTAAGACCTATGTCTTTATCATAAATTGCGGCTATTCCTCCACCACGACCGCTAAGACGTGGCTTATGTTCATAACTGTAACCCGGAGGAGATGCTTCATTTAAACCTAGATACTCATCAGGTCTAGCCCAGGTCTCGGTTAAACACAGGGCACTAAGACAATTATCTGTAATTATTTCATTTACAATTACTGTTTTGCATGCAAGTGACCTGATGTTTAGAAGTCCTAACTTTAGTTTAACTTTACTAGGGTTTTCATGATGCTCATTTAGATTAATTTTAATTAAGTTATTATGACATACTTTTTGATTTTGTTTTGGCTTACACCTGCCACGGTAAACAGACACAGTCTCAATGGTTTGTGACCTAAGGATTCCGGGTGACGTCCGATGGCGACTCGCAGACAGTCGGTTAGGCCTGTTAGTCTGCTGCCTGGTCTTGGCTCTGGATAGTCATTTAACACTATCTGCCGCTACACTAACGCGGTGGTAAAGCCTGTCACCTATGCTGCAAGAAATGCGAGCAGCACCCTCCCACGTGGGGTGGACACCATCCCGCTTCAAAAGACCAGGCCTTCCCTCAAAGGTGGACCAGTTATCTACAAAATCGATGCAGTTTTCTGAGCACCATTTAGACATCCAGCGGTTCAGCGACAACAACCTGCTGTAGGTTTCGCCACTGGGTCGAATCGGTAAGGGGCCAGAGCACACTACTGCCTCAGACATCGACCTAGCTAACTCACACACCTCTTTAACATTACTCTTAGTAACCTCAGACTGCCGTAAACGAACATCATTAGTGCCGACGTGGATAACAATCTTCGAAAATCTACGATTAGCATTAGCCAGCACTTTCAGGTTTGCTCTGATGTCAGGCGCCCTGGCCCCCGGAATACAGGTGACTATGGTTGCTGGTGTCTCTATGGGGGTTGCAATACGCACGTGTCGGAGCTGAGAATCTCCTATAACCAGAGCACTTACATTAACAGGCTTCTCAGCGGGTGGCTCACTGAGTGGGGAAAACCTGTTGGACACGTGCAACTGAGATGGTCGGTGCTTTTCCCTACGACTATGTCGCCGAGACGTCACCCAGTCGCCCCGCTGTGAGGGCTCTAATGCCGGAGTCTGGGGTTCTGTACCTGAACTGCTGGCATTCGGGACTGCTACAGCTGAATCTAAGCCCTCACTAGTAGTAGTCTGTTCTAACGCCCGAATGCGCCCTTCTAACACTGAGATCTTCTCCGTTAGACTAACCACTAATCTACACTTATCACATGTAAAGTTATCACTAAACACGGAGAAGGAATAACTGAACATATTACACTCGGAACATGGATACAGCGCTCCTGCTGGGGCCATAACAACAAAGAAATATACTTAGCTTTACAAGATGAGTTGGAGATGATGTTTATGTTGGATTCACCGGCGCTTCTGCTGGTAGTCACAGAAGAACGGCTTTAATTCCGGATGAAACAGGCGATGATGAGCTGGAATACAAAAACCACCAACCAAACCAACACAAACGTGCTTCGTTCGGACAAAAGCGGCTGTAATTCTAAAGGAAAACGGTGTTTATGCGCTGGTGTACAAAACAAATAAACGCGCTTCCTACGAACAGAAACGGTTATAACTCCTCACAAAACAGAGGTGTTTTAAGAGCTGAAATACAGAACACAACCAAACACAAACGCGCTTCGTGCGGACCGAAAACGGTTTTAATTCTGGATAATTATTATTATTAAAAGGAAGTTAAAGAGAGGAAATGGTTTAATTATGCATAAGATATGACAGCAGGTGTTGAGCTACATTATTCTGCAGATCAGTCATGGCATTGTTTGGATTTCTGTGTCTTCTTTCCATTGTTTTAGGTGAGAAATAACATCACATAACACATGAGAACCTTTATCCAAACCTTAAATAGAAGTTACAATGTATCTGCTGCTAGATTCTAGTCAGTTTTTTTTCTTACACTCGTATCTTTCAATAAATAAAAATTGTTCTTTATCTGTCCACAGGTTATAACAGCGCACAGGAAATTAATTCAGTTTCAACCACTAAAACTGTCTTGGAGAGAGACTCTGTTACTTTATCCTGCAATTACAAAGCATCTGGTACAAATAATTACTTGCAGTGGTATCGTCAGTACTCAACATTCAGACCAGAATTCATTATTCTGGTTGACGAATATAATAAAGAAGCTGCAGGTTCTACGTTTTCTGCAAAGATAAATGAAGATAAAAACCGAGTGGATCTGAACATCTCCTCTGCTGCAGTATCAGATTCTGCTCTCTACTACTGTGCTCTGCAGCCCACAGTGACAGGAACTCATTACATACTGTACAAAAACCAAACACTAAGTTACATGTAAAATATGTACATTTCGGTAGCACCTTACATTACAAATCACTAATAATTGGGTAATGATATGCTAATATTAAGGCAACAAATCATATTTACTCAGAAATTAAATGTCAGTCTCCTAGCTGTTACTTTTATATACTTTATAATAATTTGGGTAATTGTAGCTGTAACAAATCGATTATGAAATCATAACAAAGTCATAATTCAAATTCCTAATGAATAATAAGTCAGTAATTGTAGCCGAAAAAAGTCAATAATAAAATGGTAAAATGTTAAAAACCCTATTTAAATAATTACATCCATTTCTGCATTTCAGGCCTGTAACAAATTCCGAAAAAAGTTGGGACAGTAAAGCATTTACCACTTCATAATGTTGCCATTCCTTTTCACCACACTTAAAAGACATTTAGGCACAGAGGATACCAAGTGGTTTAGTGTATATTTAGTTTTTATTTTGTACCATTCTTCCTGCAAACACGTCTTAAGATGTGCAACAGTACGGGGTCGTCGTTGTCTCATTTTCTTTTCAAAATTCTCTATTGGGGACAGGTCAGGACTGCAGGAAGGCCAGTCCAGTACCCCTACACTCTTCTTCTACATCCATGCCTTTGTAATGTGTGCAGCATATGGTTTTACATTATCTTGTTAAAAAATGCATGAACGTCCCTGGAAAAGATGACGTCTTGAAGGCAGCATATGTTGCTCTAAGATCTCAATGTACTTTTCTGCATTAATACTGCCATCACAGAAGTGTAAATGACCTTTACCAAGGGCACTGACACAGCCCCATACCGTGACAGACCCTGGCTTTTGAACTTGTTGCTGGATGGTCCTTTTCGTCTTTGGTCTGGGGCACACATCATCCATTTTTTCCCAAAAAGACCTGGAATGCTGATTCACCTGACCACAATACACGGTTCCACTGTGTGATGATCCATCCAAGATGCCTCAGAGCCCAGAGAAGTCGACGCTGCTTCTGGACATGGTTAACATAAGGCTTCTTTTTTGCACAGTAAAGATTTAAGTGGCATTTGTGCATGTAACTCTGTATTGTAGTGCCTGATAAAGATTTGCCAAAGTAATCCCTCACCCATGTGGTTATATCAGCTATTGGTGAGTGGTGGTTCTTGATGCAGTGCCGTCTGAGGGATCAAAGATCACGGGCGTTCAGCTTAAGCTTGCGCCCTTGGCCTTTATGCACTAAAATTCCTTTAATGATATTATGCACTGTAGAGGGAGAAATATGCAATTCCTTTCCAATCTTCCTTTGAGGTTCATTGTTTTTAAACATGTCAATAATTTTCTCAAGCATTTGTTGACAAACTGGAGATCCTCTAATCATCTTTACTCATCAAAGACTCAGCCTTTCCTGGATGCTGCTTTTGTACCAAACCATGATTACAATCACCTGTTAACATCACCTGTTTAAAATCACATCATTATTTAGTTTTTTTACCTCATTACTAGCCCTAAATTGCCCCCGTCCCAACTTTTTTTGGAATGTGTTGGAGGCCTGAAATGCAGAAATGGAGGTATATTAATAAATGAAATAAAGTTGAGCAGATCAAACATGAAATATCTTGGGTTCAAACTGTCTGCAATCAAATAGAAGTCAAAGTAAATGTAAGGAACACTGCATTTTTATTTTTATTTGCATTTTCCACATTGTCCCAACTTTTTTTTATTTGGGTTTGTAAATTAGATGCATGTAAACTGTAATAAAATAATAAAAGTGGTCTAAATAATTGTGTTAATCTTTTTATAAATACACAGTGGTTTGTTAACATTGCAATATGAGAAGAAGACAGAGTTTACATGAATATGAGAAATTGAGTGGGAGGTTCTAGATGTGACTGCATACAGTACAGATGTTTTAAAGAGACACATTATGTTAGATCAGACACTCAGGACAACAATGTTACTCCTCTTCATAGTTCTCATTACTGCTGGTGTCATTGGTAAGTCTTATAAGTATCACATATTATTAGATTTGCTTCTAGATTAATCAAAGTGGGAATATCTATGGAACTTTTTTATTTGGCAGAAAAATACATAATATTGTTTTAATGTCTGTATAGCAGAGGCTGCGGAGCCCATCAGTCCAGACCAAACCAGCTCATATTTAACTGAAGGAAGCAACACCACACTGTCATGCACATATGAAGGATCAGTTTATAATCTCCACTGGTATCGACAAAAGCCTGGATCAAAACCAGAGTTTCTGCTGCTTATTGATGAAAGTGGTAACACTGTCATTAAGTCTGAACCACCCGACCCACATCTGTTCATTACAACTGACAGTAATAATAAAAAGGTGCATCTGAAGATCGTCTCTGCTGCAGTATCTGACTCTGCACTGTACTACTGCACCCTGCAGCCCACAGTGACAGGAAATCCAACTACGCTGTACAAAAAGCCACTAAGACTCGATCTGCTTTTCTCAGAAGAGGGAGCTATTTATCTTTCTTTTAATAATGGTTTGTAGCTTTTAATTTATGATGCTAATTTATTCAATAACTAATTTCGTCAAGATTATGTAGTCAATAATCTTACAAAATTAGTTTTTAATTAGTCCAAAACAATACTCTTCTAAAAGTAATGACCTTTATATTTGTAAATGTTACATAAACTAAACATTTTGGTAATAACCTTTGTATATTTACACTTAAATGTTTACTGCATGAAAATCATCTTTGTTCTTACACCTCATTCAAGCGTTTAAATCATTTAGGTTGGAACGTCATGATATGCACTGCTTCTCTACAAATGGTACTGGGGCCTTACATGCCATAAAGGATAACTTAATGACTTAAAGTCCCAAGTTTAAAACCTAAAATTATATTCTGAGGAATTCAAGACAGCATAGCAAATGAAACAGATATACACCGATCAGACATAACATTATGACCACCTTCTATTTGTACACTCACTGTCCATTTTATCAGCTCCACTTACAATATAGGAGCACTTTGTAGTTCTACAATTGATGGTCAGGACCCCCACAGGACCACTACAGAGTAGGTATTATTTAGGTGGTGGATGATTCTCAGCACTGCAGTGACATGGTGGTGGTGTGTTAGTCTTTGTTGTGCTGGTATGTGTGGATAAGACACAGCAATGCTGATGGAGTTTTTAAACACCTCACTGTCACTGCTGGACTGAGAATACTCCACCAACCAAAACTATATCCAGCCAACAGTGCCCCATGGGCAGCATCCTGTGACCACTGATGAAGGTCTAGAAGATGACCAACTCAAACAGCAGCAATAGATGCACGATCGTCTCTGACTTTACATCTACAAGGTGGACCAACTAGGTGGGAGTGTCTAATAGAGTGGACAGTGAGTGGACACGGTATATATACAGTGGGGGAAATAAGTATTTGACCCCCTGCTGATTTTGTAAGTTTACCCCCTTACAAAGACTTGAACAGTCTATAATTTTTATGGAAGGTTTATTTTAACAGAGAGAGACAGAATATCAACAAAAAATCCAGAAAAAAAAAGTATTTGATCCCCTACCAACCAGCAAGAATTCTGACCTCCACAGACCGGTTATGTGCACAAAAAGCACACAAATTAGTCCTGTCCCTGTATAAAAGCCTCCTGTCACAGAATCAGTTTCTTTCATTCAAATCTCTCGACCACCATGGGCAAGACCAAAGAGCTATCAAAGGACGTCAGGGACAAGATTGTAGACCTGCACAAGGCTGGAATGGGCTACAAGACCATCAGCAAGAAGCTTGGTGAGAAAGAGACCACTGTTGGCACGATAATTCGAAAATGGAAGAAATACAAGATCACAGTCAATCGCCCTCGCTCTGGAGCTCCATGCAAGATCTCACCTCGTGGGGTAAGAATGATTCTGAGAAAGGTGAGGTCAGTCCAGAATTACACGGGAGGAGCTTGTCAATGATCTCAAGGGAGCTGCAGGGGGTCAAATACTTATTTCCCCCACTGTATATATATATATATATATTTATCTAATTGCTATTTTACACTTCTCTTTTTTTCAATGTTTTTCTTTAATAAATAGAATGTTTATTTAAAAACAAGATTGGGTGGTGGAGTGGTAAATTACAGTAGTCCACAACTGCTGGGACTGTTATGGAAAAATTAGATCTTATGTTTGATATCACCTGAATATTAGTATTTTGCTGCTTGTGCATTAAATACTTATAGTTGTTAAATCCTTATGTGGTTGCTTGAAGTGAGGCTGGGAGTCTAAAGTACAGATATAAGCAATGTCTGTTGTTAAGCTGTCATAAAGCTGTTGCAACTAGATAAGAAACCACACTTAGCACAGAATGGAGGATCCAATGTCTTGTCATGTGACTAGAGCAGTATAAAGAGGTGGCCATAGTATCTGTTCCTGGTTCTTCTCCAGATACACTGCTGTAAGAACCCACGATCGTGCCAATGAATTCTTAACTGTAATCTTTGTTTTTCATTTATCATCTCACCTTATTTTCCACGACAGGACCAAGGGTTTGAACCCTCAGCGGTGCTCTTATGTCTTCATACAAATATGACTGGCTAGGTCTGAGGGGTGGCCGAGGCCCTGTGATGTATTGGCCTCCTGCCCCGTGTATTCTTGACCAGGATACAGTGGTGGTAAAAACATGAAGATTAAATAAAATCGAATAGAAATCAAATTTTCTACATTTCACTTTTGAACTGCAAAATCTCTGCTTAAAGGGGTGCACATTCTCCACAATGGGCATGAGATAGTAAAGGTTTAAATGATTTGTGTAGTTTGAATAAGTTCAAAATCAGTTCAAACATTGTGTGGTATACCCGATGTGGTATAGTCTCCTAGTCCCAGATAACTGCAGTGTGTGTTTTTAAATCTCTGTGTTTAAAATAAATGTAAGGACTTGCAAACCAACACAAACCACAAGCAGTAGTGAAGTGTTTTCTACATGTGAAAAGAGAATTATTTACACAGCAATGCTGTTTACAAAATTATACACAAGATGGCGACTCCATCTACATACAAAACACTGAAACAGCTGCACAGTTTAAACAGGAAGTCAAGTTCAATGGTTCAAATTAAAAAGAAATGATTGCAGGCTGAGCAAAGTCATACTGAGGTTCAGTCATGACACTGTTTGTTCATCTTTGGCTTCTTCATATTCTGTTAGGTAAGACATAACTTTTTACATTTTTTTTGTCTTTTTCTTGTAATTTTTACACTGTACTCCAAAGTGAAAGAAAGAAAGATTAGACTGATATATCTTGTTCTCTTTTAAACAGGTTATAATTCAGCAGTGGAAATTGAATCAGTCTCTATAAGTGAAAATGTCTTGGAGAAAACTTCTGTTACTCTGTCCTGTAATTACAAAGGAGAAAATGTAAACGATTATCTGTTCTGGTATCGTCAGTACTCAAAATCCAGACCAGAATTCATCATTTCAGTTAGTGGGGGTAGTTATGGAAACAAAGCTTATTCTGATTCTGGGTTTTCTGCTACAATAAATGAAGATAAAAATCGAGTGGATCTGAACATCTCCTCTGCTGCAGTATCAGATTCTGCTCTCTACTACTGTGCTCTGCGGCCCACAGTGACAGTAACTAATAACATACTGTACAAAAACCAATCACATGGTTTTGGTGGTGCATGAAAAAGAAATGGTTTTAATTAGGTTTCATCACTGGTGCAAATATAGTTCTATATTAGAGAATACAGTTCAGGCTAGTTCTTTATTTTATTACTCAACCTAAAATAAAATAACAAAAATTATACACTGATCAGCCATAACATTAAAACCACATCCTTGTTTCTTCATTCACTGTCCAATTTATCAGCTCAACTTACCAAATAGAAGCACTTTGTAGTTCTACAATTACTGACTGTAGTCCATCTGTTTCTCTGCATGCTTTGTTTGCCACCTTTCATGCTGCTCTTTAATGGTCGGGACCCCCACAGGACCACTACAGAGTAGGTATTATTTGGGTCATTCTCAGCACTGCCTTGACACTAACATGGTGGTGGTGTGTTAGTGTGTGTTGTGCTGGTATGAGTGGATCATACACAGCAGCACTGATGGAGTTTTTAAACACCTCACTGTCACTGCTGGACTGAGAATAGTCCACCAACCAAAAATATCCAGCCAACAGTGCCCAGTGGGCAGCGTCCTGTGACCACTGATGAAGGTCTAGAAGATGACCAACTCAAACAGCAGCAATAGATGAGCAATCGTTTCTGACTTTACAGCTAGCTACAAGGTGGACCAACTAGGTGGGAGTGTCTAACAGAGTGGACAGTGAGTGCACACGGTATTTAAAAACTCCAGCAGCGCTGCTGTGTCTGATCCACTCATACCAGCACAACACACACTAACACACCACCACCATGTCAGTGTCACTGCAGTGCTGAGAATGATCCACCACCTAAATAATACCTGCTCTGTGGTGATCCTGTGGGGGTCCTGACCATTGAAGAACGGGGTGAAAGCAGGCTTATAAAGTATGTAGAGAAATAGATGGACTACAGTCAGTAATTGTAGAACTACAAAGTGCTTCTACAGTGGGACCAAAAAGTATTTACTCAGCCACTGATTGTGCAAGTTATCCTACTTAGAAAGATGAGAGAGGTCTGTAATTTTCATCATAGGTACACTTCAACTATGAGAGACAAAATGAGAAAAAAAAATCCAGGAAATCACATTGTAGGATTTTTAAAGAATTTATTTGTAAATTATGGTGGAAAATAAGTATTTGGTCACCCACGAACAAGCAAGATTTCTGGCTCTCACAGACCTGTAACTTCTTCTTCAAGAAGCTCTTCTGTCCTCCATTTGTTACCTGTATTAATGGCACCTGTTTGACCTCGTTATCTGTATAAAAGACACCTGTCCACAGCCTCAAACAGTCAGACTCCAAACTCAACCATGGCCAAGACCAAAAAGCTGTCGAAGGACACCAGGAAGAAAATTGTAGACCTGCACCAGGCTGGGAAGAGTGAATCTACAATAGGGAAGCAGGTTGGTGTGAATAAATCAACTGTGGGAGCAATTGTAAGAAAATGGAAGACATACAAGACCATTGATAATCTCCCTCGATCTGGGACCCCACGCAAGATCTCATCCCGTGGGGTCAAAATGATCATGAGAACGGTGAGCAAAAATCCCAGAACTACACGGAGGGATCTGACCCAACAAAGTAACAAAGGCTACCATCAGTAACACACTACACCGAGAGGGACTCAAATCCTGCAGTGCCAGGCGTGTCCCCCTGCTTAAGCCAGTACATGTCCAGGCCCGTCTGTTTGCCAGAGAGCATATGGATGATCCAGAAGAGGATTGGGAGAATATCATGTGGTCAGATGAAACCAAAATGGAACTTTTTGGCAAAAACTCAACTCGTCGTGTTTGGAGGAAGAAGAATGCTGAGTTGCATCCCATACCTACTGTGAAGCATGGGGGTGGAAACATCATGCTTTGGGGCTGTTTTTCTGCAAAGGGGACAGGACGACTGATCCGTGTTAAGGGAAGAATGAACGGGGCCATGTATCGTGAGATTTTAAGCCAAAACCTCCTTCCATCAGTGAGAGCACTGAAAATGGAATGTGGCTGGGTCTTCCAGCATGACAATGATCCCAAACACACCGCTCGGGCAACGAAGGAGTGGCTCTGTAAAAAGCATTTCAAGGTCCTGGAGTGGCCTAGCCAGTCTCCAGACCTCAACCCCATAGAAAATTTGTGGAGGGAGTTGAAAGTCCGTGTTGCCCAGCGACAGCCCCAAAACATCACTGCTCTAGAGGAGATCTGCATGGAGGAATGGGCCAAAATACCAGCTACAGTGTGTGCAAACCTGGTGAAGACTTACAGGAAACGTTTGACCTCTGTCATTGCCAACAAAGGTTATGTTACAAAGTATTGAGTTGAACTGTTGTTATTGACCAAATACTTATTTTCCACCATAATTTACAAATAAATTCTTTAAAAATCCTACAATGTGATTTCCTGGATTTTCTTTTCTCATTTTGTCTCTCATAGTTGAAGTGTACCTATGATGAAAATTACAGACCTCTCTCATCTTTCTAAGTAGGAGAACTTGCACAATCAGTGGCTGACTAAATACTTTTTGGCCCCACTGTATATGGTAAGTGGAGCTAATAAAATGGACAGTGAGTATAAAAACAAGGAGGTGTTTTTAATGTTAGGGCTGAGAAGTGTATCTGGGGATGTCCTATTCTTCAATTTGTTAGTATAGATTATGGTATAGTATAATTTTATATAATTGATATATTTTTGTAAGGTTCTGTGGCGTCAGTGGTACTTACCACTCTTCCCTGATGTCACAGAGCCTTACAGAGCTCAGTAGAGGAAGGCCTTAAATAATAGGCCTTCCAATTAGGGCGAATTGCCTGCAGCTGTGGGCTGGCTTACTTAAGCCAGCTCTGCACAGCAGCGGGTGTCGCACCTTTTGTCTGCTTTTGTTTCTTTTGTTTGTTTTTTCAGTTCTCTGGTGGCAGCGCATCCACGCTTTCATAGGTCAGACGGTATCCCCTGGTGGCATGTGCCATTAGGGTGTGTAGACTGCAAGGTCGAGGTAACATCTTTATTTAGCCTATTGCTTTAGCGTGGTGCGACGCCGTGCAGCCCTCGTGCTGCCTTTTCTTTATTCGGTTAGCGTTAGCGGTGCTGCTAAACAGCAAGCGATAGCGCTTGCAGCCGTATCCGCATTAACCTCTCATCTTAAGTGGTCATTTGGTTTCGTAACCGCTGGATGGCGAGGCCGTTAAGTGTTCGGCTCTCGCGTCAACATCCCCGGTTCGAATCCGCACTTCTGAGGTTGTCTAACTGATTTGTTCTTTTTTCTCTTTTCAGATCGGCGAACTTCATTAGCTGCAACCTTCAGCGAAGCCACGCCGATCGCGTCCTTCCCGTAGCCCACCGCCGTGCGGGGGGCTATTGATGTCCGGGAGTCCTTAACTCCCGTGTCATATTGCTGTAGTGCCTTAGCGCTTTCAGCTTGGTGGGTTAGTAACTGCCTGATGGTGATGCCGTCAAGCGCTCGGCTATAACGCCATTACCCGGTTTACACCCACCGCTTTATTTTTAGCGATAGTGGGATTAGTAACTGCCTGATGGTGATGCCGTCAAGCGCTCGGCTATAACGCCATTACCCGGTTTACACCCACCGCTTTATTCTCAGCGATAGTGGGATTAGTAACTGCCTGATGGTGATGCCGTCAAGCGCTCGGCTATAACGCCATTACCCGGTTTACACCCACCGCTTTATTCTCAGCGATAGTGGGATCAGTAACTGCCTGATGGTGATGCCGTCAAGCGCTCGGCTATAACGCCATTACCCGGTTCATACCCACCGCTTTATGTTTCAGCGCCTGTAGGTTCAGTAACTGCCTGATGGTGATGCCGTTAAGCGCTCGGCTATAACGCCATTACCCGGTTCATACCTAGCGCTTTATCTTCAGCGTCTACACACACCCCCTCACCCGCGTTACGTTAGCGCGGTGGCAACACAACCGCCATGCACCGGCGCGACCCGGGTTCGCGCCTTGCATTAATCTTTGTTTTCCTTTATCAGTTTTCGTTGCCTGCATCGCCCAGCGGTCTCCAGCGGGGTTCATTATTGGTTTTGTTTTTGTTTTGTGTTTTGTGTTTAATTTTTCATTTAAAAAATAAAATTATTATTTAAGTTAATCTCCGCACTTGAGTCCTTACTCTCCCACGTGACAGAAAGGTGCGACCATTTCTGGACTCAGCGGAGAACCCCTGTTCTCTCCCAAAACATTTTTTGGGGGGGCACTCCCCCGGTTGCCTGTGGCGGCCTGGGGGAATTGGACCGCTGGGCTAGAGACCTCAGGAGAGGTCTCTTTAAGGAGGGGGTACTGTAAGGTTCTGTGGCGTCAGTGGTACTTACCACTCTTCCCTGATGTCACAGAGCCTTACAGAGCTCAGTAGAGGAAGGCCTTAAATAATAGGCCTTCCAATTAGGGCGAATTGCCTGCAGCTGTGGGCTGGCTTACTTAAGCCAGCTCTGCACAGCAGCGGGTGTCGCACCTTTTGTCTGCTTTTGTTTCTTTTGTTTGTTTTTTCAGTTCTCTGGTGGCAGCGCATCCACGCTTTCATAGGTCAGACGGTATCCCCTGGTGGCATGTGCCATTAGGGTGTGTAGACTGCAAGGTCGAGGTAACATCTTTATTTAGCCTATTGCTTTAGCGTGGTGCGACGCCGTGCAGCCCTCGTGCTGCCTTTTCTTTATTCGGTTAGCGTTAGCGGTGCTGCTAAACAGCAAGCGATAGCGCTTGCAGCCGTATCCGCATTAACCTCTCATCTTAAGTGGTCATTTGGTTTCGTAACCGCTGGATGGCGAGGCCGTTAAGTGTTCGGCTCTCGCGTCAACATCCCCGGTTCGAATCCGCACTTCTGAGGTTGTCTAACTGATTTGTTCTTTTTTTCTCTTTTCAGATCGGCGAACTTCATTAGCTGCAACCTTCAGCGAAGCCACGCCGATCGCGTCCTTCCCGTAGCCCACCGCCGTGCGGGGGGCTATTGATGTCCGGGAGTCCTTAACTCCCGTGTCATATTGCTGTAGTGCCTTAGCGCTTTCAGCTTGGTGGGTTAGTAACTGCCTGATGGTGATGCCGTCAAGCGCTCGGCTATAACGCCATTACCCGGTTTACACCCACCGCTTTATTTTTAGTGATAGTGGGATTAGTAACTGCCTGATGGTGATGCCGTCAAGCGCTCGGCTATAACGCCATTACCCGGTTTACACCCACCGCTTTATTCTCAGCGATAGTGGGATTAGTAACTGCCTGAAGGTGATGCCGTCAAGCGCTCGGCTATAACGCCATTACCCGGTTTACACCCACTGCTTTATTCTCAGCGATAGTGGGATCAGTAACTGCCTGATGGTGATGCCGTCAAGCGCTCGGCTATAACGCCATTACCCGGTTCATACCCACCGCTTTATGTTTCAGCGCCTGTAGGTTCAGTAACTGCCTGATGGTGATGCCGTTAAGCGCTCGGCTATAACGCCATTACCCGGTTCATACCTAGCGCTTTATCTTCAGCGTCTACACACACCCCCTCACCCGCGCTACGTTAGCGCGGTGGCAACACAACCGCCATGCACCGGCGCGACCCGGGTTCGCGCCTTGCATTAATCTTTGTTTTCCTTTTTCAGTTTTCGTTGCCTGCATCGCCCAGCGGTCTCCAGCGGGGTTCATTATTGGTTTTGTTTTTGTTTTGTGTTTTGTGTTTAATTTTTCATTTAAAAAATAAAATTATTATTTAAGTTAATCTCCGCACTTGAGTCCTTACTCTCCCACGTGACAATTTTGTTATACAAAAATTTGGAATAGATCACTAACATACAACCAAAGGGTGCAGCAAACTGGAGTTTCTCAGAAAAAGATAAGAAGGATGCCTACATCTAAGCAGGCACAAACTAAAAATACTGGCCTCACAGAGCCTGTAGGTGCCACTAAAGCAGGGGCACCTTACACTGCAAAAACAATAAGGCAGCAAGCACAAACCCAACAAGAACAGCTTTTAAAAGGCTCTCCCAGGTTCCATGCATTATTGCTGATGAGGCACAGAGACTGTCTGATTAAAGAGACCTTGGCAGACAGTCATCTGTGCCTATATAACCCCTGGTGGCCATAAGTGACAAGGCAGCTATACATTACTCTGTAGTCTGAGCCCACTGCCAATCCTATGATTGTCTGGAGTGTTACTGTTTTTACTCTTTGACATATCCAAATATATGCAATTAAATTATATAGAGGTAAATGTTACATGAAAAAAGGTGCCAGCTAAAGTTTAAACATTAAACTACACGTGCCGGTACACAGCAAACACCTTAAATATCCTAGCGAGTAGAATTGGTACCATAATCCATATTTGAAAATGTTTGGAACCATAAGTTATCCTCAAACAAGGTATGTCACTCAAGATTTGAAAATATCCTTTAGAAATAAGATAGGAATGTACAAGTGAACCTATTTGTTACTCAGAAATGGTTGCAGGATAACTGGAAACAGCAAGAATAACAAGTCAAGTCAAGTCAACTTTATTTATATAGCGCTTTTTACAATAGACATTGTCTCAAAGCAACTTTACAAAATCCAGGACCAACAGATACAAAAACCCCTGTTGAGCAAGCCGAGGGCGACTGTGGCAAGGAAAAACTCCCTGAAAATTATAGGAAGAAACCTTGAGAGAAACCAGACTCAGCAGGGCCCATCCTTCTTGGGTGGTCTGGAGGAAACTTTAAATAAGTAGGATTTACACAAATCATACAAACACAGAATTAAATGAACTAAAAGTTATAACTGGCAATAAATAAAGAAATAAATAATAATAGAGCTATTATTCGGTCTAGTCTTTAATAAAGTCTGTAGTGAGTTCTTGTCATTCTTGGTGCAATTACTCCAGATCCGTCACATCCGGCAGGAGCAGCATCGTTGTCACGGCAGTCTCGACTTCAATCCTTAACCTCTGCGGGTAAACAGGTTTCCATCAGAATGCCCTTGGGGTAAAACAATAGAGAATGTAGTTAATAATGTACAATGCTAGTTAAGTAAAACAGTTTTACAGAGAGTTTTAGACTCTGGCAGTGCTAATTATTACAGCATAACTAAAAGGGGAGCGAGCAGGTAACAAGGTCATGAAGGCTTACACAGGACATCAGCGCCCACCTCCCCTACCCAAACCTGAGTGATCGGACAGGAGAGGTAGAACGACAGCAACCCAACATCCCTGATCACCACAAGTTTCTATGACCAAGAACCCCCAAGCTCTGCGCCTTTGTCTATACTAATCAAAAGCCAGAGAAAATGAATATGTTTTCAGTCTAGACTTAAACATTGAGACTGTGTCCGAATCCCGAGCAGAGGCAGGAAGATTATTCCAAAGTTGTGGAGCTTTGTAAGTAACAGTTAAATAAAAACTGCAAGCAGACTGATATTACGGATACCACTGTTGATTACTAGGCATATGACAGCCTGTACAAAACTTTGTACATGTATGTGCTCTGATGTAAATTTACAGTACATACAAAGTAATTAAAATGCAAGTTTTAGGTAATAACAAACACTATGCAAAAAACAGGTACTGCACATCAACCTGGCAAATACCATCACCACAGTGAAACCTGGTTGTGGGAGCATCATGAAGAAAACCTCCTCCAACTCATAAGCAAACCTAGAATGGGGTGACAGTGGATTTGATTTTCTGGCTGGATGGCCGTGGTTCTTTCTGTGTGGAGTTTGCATGTTCTCCTTGTGTCCGCATGAGTTCATCTCCGGGTGCTCCGGTTTTCTCCCACAAGTCCAAAGTCTTGCAGTCAGGCCAATTGGAGCTAATAAACTGACTCTAGGTGTAAGTAAGTAAACATTTAGTAAGTAAACATTTATTTATATAGCACTTTTCTAAGACAGGCTCCAAAGTGCTTCACAATTAAGACAATAAAATATAAATGAAAAAGCTACACCCAGCTACACCCATGAGTGGAATAAAACAGACATAAACCATACAAACTGTGCAGCTCTATCTAATAAACAATAAAACAGGAAACATCAGTTAGTGTCTATTCTCAAAGGCTAAGGTATAAAAATATGTCTTAAGCCTTCTTTTAAAAATCTCCTTCAACCCAGCTAGTCTAATATCCAAGGGCAGGGTATTCCACAACTTGGGTGCATATGTGGAAAACGCACAGTCACCCTTCCGTTTCCGCTTTGTCCAAGGGACAACTAAAAGCTCCTGACTGAAGGACCTCAGAGTCCTGGTACTGGAATATGGCACTAAAAGGTCTGAAATATATTCTGGTCCATCACCATGCACCGCCTGGAATGTTAAAACCAAAATCTTAAACTTAATCCTAAAAGCAACAGGCAACCAGTGCAAAGATGCCAGTATTAGGGTAATATTCTCCCTTCTTTAAGTCCTATTGAGTGCGGGCTGCATGCCATTGCCCCTTGACAGATCACTAATGTATGGTGAAAGGGCGCAGCAAACTGGCTGAGCTTCTCAGAAAAAGATAAAAGGGTGGCTACATCTAAGCAGGCACAAGCAAAAAATACTGGCTTCACAGAGCCTGTAGGTGCCACTAAGGCCGGGACACCTTACACTGCAAAACCAATAAGGCAGCAAGCACAAACCCAACAAGATTTTGGACCAATTGCAGCCGTGCCATTGCCCCTTGACTGAGACAAGTAAAGATAGTGTTACAGTAATCAAGGTGTGACAATACCAAAGCATGAATAATCTTCTCTGTATCAAGGAGGGCATTTTTCTGATTTTAGCAATATTTCTCAATTGGAAATAACAAGCCTGTACCAGCTTTGTTACATGTATTGAGAAATTCAGCTCAGGATAAAAAATAACATTGAGGTTTCTAGGGTAGGGATTTGTCTGTATAGCCAATGACCCAAGTCCCTTCTTTAGGTAATTGGCAACATAGTTGGGGTCCAAAACCAGTACTTCTGTTTTTCCCTCACTCAATTTGAGGAAATTACAGCTCATCCAATGAATACATTCAGTAAGACTTTCTAATCTACTGAAATCATTCCTCTTAACAATGGAATAAAGCTGTGTATCGCCAGCACAAAAATGATAAGAAATGTTAAAACAATGTATCAAGTTTCCTAAGGGGAGCATATATAAAGAAAATAAAATGGGACCAATGATTGACCCCTGTGGAACCCCACACGGAGGTGTGCGTGTGTGTCCTGTGATGAAATGTCGACCTGTTCAATCATGTGTAGCACCAGAGCCATACGAAGTGTTAAAGTTTTAAAAAGAACATCAAATAAAGACAGCAAATAAAGACTCTAGATGTAGCCGGTAGAGACTTTGGTAGCCGGTAGGGACTTTTAATTTATAGGCAGTACCGTTAAGGCAGCCATTACCGGTACGTATATAGTCTCACGTTAGGTGGTTGAAGTATCGTTTGGTCTCGTTTGGTATTTGCCGGTTGTGCATGGAGCTTAGCCCGTACAGTTTGCATTAGAGTTTGCCCTTTGCTTAAGATTAGTTGGGTTATAATTTTTATCCGGAGTAGTGAAAGAGGAAAGCAGTGACATTGGAGTGCAGTTGGTTTATATGCGTGTTGAAGAACATCAAGCAGCGCCTGTTTTGCTATCATGAGTGTGCGGTGCTAGAGTGGACATGCTGTAGTATATATGATCAAGTAATTCCGAGCAAGCAAGTGTTCCGTATGTTGTGGGACTAGGTCATCTCGGTTCATACAAGCACTTTGGATCATAGGCCTTAGATAGGCCCCCACTAATTGATATTAGTTTGTGTGACTCGTTTTTGTGGTGGTAGTTTCTTTTTTTTTTTGGAGTGTGGGATTTTTGTTAGCGTGCCCATACTTATTTATCATCTTTTCTTTGGATTTTGTGTGTATTTGGTTTATAGTGGGTGGCAGCCTATTGAAGGCTTTCAGTCTGTGTTCCATTGTAGATTGTATACCTTGAGTTTTGTTGTGCGTGTCCTGCTTCTGGGAACTGTTGTCTTATTACTCATAATGACAATAAATTGTTCTGAGACATTCTGCTTAGCTATCTTATGAATGATCATTTTGTATTGTTTTTTTTTTTTTTTTTATATATATATATATATATATATATATATATATATATATATATATATATATATATCTTTGTTGACTGAGCTTCTGAAGCATATTTATAAAAAAAAAAAACGTGTTGTGCTCTTTTGCTTGGTTATTTTAAAAATGATCATGTTGTAATGTCTTTTTATCGTTTGTACAAATGAGCTTTTAAAACATGGAAAAAATAAAATTGTTCTACTGTATCAGCCTCAATCTGGTTCTGTGTGCATTTATTAAGAAAATTTAATTTTCTTTTAAACAGAATTTGTGGTTGTTTAAATCAGACACTTGATGAGGGTCACATAAAGAACCTAACCTCTTATACAAACTTAGATAACTAAACTGAAGCTCTTTTATTTTGGACAGATTGAGATGAGAATAACATTCAATTGAAAAGACAGTTATGCATGAGTGGGTAAAGGTAAAAGAGGAAGAGGATGGCCAGCAACAAGATGAACAGATACAATTAAAGAAACAATAAACAAGTCATTAAGAGCTTCAGGAGAAACACTATACATATGGACACCAGGAATCTGATCCACTTAATATTTCAAATGCTGACTCACATCACAGCCCACTAACTCAAAAAGCCTGCTGCAGTGACAATGAATTCCAATCCATGTAAACCAATGATGTGTGCAGTTATGCTGTAGCATATGCACTTCCTGTATGTGGTTTTCTAAAGACTTATTTGATGAGTTTTATACAGAACCTAGTGCTCACAAAGCTGTGTTCAGAAATGCCTCAATTACGCAACTTAGTGCACATTGGGAGATACATAACACTGATTCTCACTGTAGCGTCAGGTAATAATAAACATATTTCTTTATATTTGGTAAAACATTGTGTTAAATAATGCTCATCTTATTAACAGTTTAGACGTTAATGTATTGTGCTAAATTTTCAAGTTTTCTGATGAATATCTGATGTATAAAATTACATTATTTTCTTTTTTTTTTCCAGGTGGTTTTGCAGATGAAATTGGGCCAGTAGATGACAACATTGTTGCAAAAGAAACAGAGACTGTTACTCTAAAATGTTCATATCAGTCCAGCAACAGCTACATTTATCTTTACTGGTACAAACAAAATCCTAACAGCGCACCACAGTTTTTACTTTTAAAAGGTGCCAAATCACGTAGTGGTGAGGAGCGCAAACCGACTGACTCTCGATTACAGTCAAACACAGATGATACATCTACTGTACTGACTATCAGCAATGTAAAGCTGTCAGATTCTGCTCTCTATCACTGTGCTCTTAGAGACACCCAGTGATACAAAGCTATTGAGATGCTGTACAAAAACTCACTTATATGAAGTTCCTCAAAGCTCAGAAGATCAAAGTTTATTTCGTTTTACACCCTCTTATCAGTTACCCACACACACACAAACACACACATATACACACAGCTGTATTTCTTTATGTATGGCACTTGCTGCTTTTTCTAAACTGATATTACAAACCGAATTCCAAATAAAACAAAATATATAAAAATAGACAAAAATTACAGCAAAGTAACTTGGACTTGTATTTATTTATTTACATCTAACATTTGTTACCAAATATAATCCTAGCAAATAAGGGTTAAGGTCCTTCTTCAATAACCCAACAATGGCAACCTGGCAGTTTGCACCAGTGACCTTCTGATTACTGATCCAGTTCTTAACCGATAAGTTACGACCAACAAAGATGGTTTTAATTTAGATATCTACATACAGCCCTTAGATTTGGAGTTAGAGTCACTATAGGTTCACCACAAGGTCCTACTGTGGAAAGACACTCTAGTGAGTCTGTAAGGGCTTACAGCCTTGTTCCTAGCCTTGTTAGACCATATTCATTGTAAGCATCTCTCTGTTATCAAAATTAAAAAAATATAAAATACAACCACAAATCAGAAAATGTTGGGACAGCATAGAAAATGCAAATAATAATAAAAAACAGAGTTTCTTACATTTACTTTGACTTTTGTTTGATTGCAGACAGGATGAACCTGAGATATTTCATGTTTTATCTGCTCAACTTCATTTCATTTATTAATAAACATCCATTCCTGCATTTCAGGCCTGCAACACATTCCAAAAAAGTTGGGACAGTAAACCATTTACTGCTTTGTAATGTTGCCATTCCTTTTCTCCACACTTTTTGGCACCAAGGATACCAAGTGATTTAGTGTTTTTAGCTTTTATTTTGTCCCATTCTTCCTGCAAACACGTCTTAAAATCTACATTAATGCTGCCATTACAGATAAATTGTGTAAATTACTTTTGCCAAGGGCACTGACACAGCCCCATACCATGACAGACCCTGGCTTTCGAAGTTGTTGCTGATAACAGTCTGGATGGTACTTTTTATCTTAGCACACTGTGTCCATTTTTTCCAAAAAAGACCCGGAATGCTGATTCATCTGACCACAGTACATGTTTCCACTGTGTGATGGTCCATCCTAGATGCCTCCGAGCTAGTCCTAGTTGACACCACTTCTGGACATGGTTAACATAAAGCTTCTTTTTTGTACAGTAAAGTTTTAAGTGACATTTGTGCATGTAACTCTGTATTGTAGTGCTTGACAAAGGTTTGCCAAAGTAATCCCTCACCCATGTGGTTATATCAGCTATTGTTGAGTGGTGGTTCTTGATGCAGTGCCATCTGAGAGATCGAAGATCATGGGCGTTCAGCTTAAGCTTGCGCCCTTGGCCTTTACACACTGAAATTCCTCCCGAATCCTTGAATCATGTAATGATATTATGCACTGTAGAGGGAAAAATATGCAAATCCCTTCCAATCTTTCTTTAAGGTTCACTGTTTTTACACATTTCAATAATTTTGTCACACATTTGTTGATAAACTGGAGATCCTCTGATCATCTTTACTCATCAAAGACTCAGCCTTTCCTGGATGCTGCTTTTGTACCGAACCTAATTACAATCACCTGTTAACATCACCTGTTTAAAATTGCATCTTTATTTAGTTTTTTCACCTCCTTACTAGCCCAAAATTGCCCCGTCCCAACTTTTTTTTTTTAATGTGTTGCAGGCCTGAAATGAAGGTTTTTTTTAATACTGTAAATGAAATGAAGTTAAGTAGATAAAACATGAAATAGCTTGGGTTCAAACTGTCTGCAATCAAATAAAAGTTAAAGTAACTACCTCATATTATTTAAAAATCCTAGAGACAACAGTCAGGTTTGTGTATTAGGTAGACAGATGTACCCTGGCAATACCACATTTTTCATGGAGTGTTTTTAAAATGCAGTAAGTAAACCATCCGGTCACCTTTTGATTGATTATAATGCAAAGACTCCTAAACACTTTCGTCTATCAGACAAATTGTAGAAAATGACTTAATATTTTGGCCGGGAGTGATCTGGATTCGCATGAGAAGGCCAAGCTTTATACCTCTGTCTTACAGAGATATTTAACCATTGCTAAACACAGTGATATGTAGGCCAACACTTTAACATTGTCATTACCACCCATGGATAATGTTAATAAGGAAACAAATGTTATTGATCAGACTGATGACAAAACTTCTGGACCCTGGGTCGCATATTCTGGATCCTGGCATCTTACTCTTCTGCTGGTGCCACCTGCCAAACATTTAGGTAAAATTTAGCACAAGAGACACTTTTTTGTTTCTCTACATTGAGTTATGTGAGTAGTTATGTTGTAACCACTGCACATCCTGTATGTGGTTTCTTAGAGACGAGTTTCATACTGAACTATTATACAGTCCTCAGTAGACTGTGTTCAGAAATGGCTCAACTAAGCAACTTACTCCATATCGGATTCTCACTGTAATATTAGGTAATAATACAATATTTATTTATTTTTGGTAGAAAACATTATGCTAATTAATGCTCATAATTAGGAGTTAAGACGTTAATTTATTGTGTTGATTTTTTGAAGTTTACTGACATTTCTTTTTCTGTAATAAATGACACATAATTTTCTTTTTTCTTTACAACAGGTGGTTTTGCAGATGAAATTGGGCCAACAGACACCAACATTATCAGGAAAGAAACAGAGACTGTTCCTCTAAAATGTTCATATCTGTCAAGCAGCACCTACATTTATCTTTACTGGTACAAACAAAATCCCAACAGTGCACCACAGTTTATACTGTATAAAGGTGCAAAAGGCCGAACAGATCAGAGCACTCCTGATGATCCTCGATTCATGTCTGAAACAACCAGTACATCTACTGAACTCACCATCAGCAATGTAAAGCTGACAGATTCTGCTCTCTATCACTGTGCTCTTAGAGACACCCAGTGATACAAAGCTATTGAGATGCTGTACAAAAACTCACATATGTGAAGTTCCTCAAAGTTCAGAAGATTAAAGTTTATTTCTTTTTTTAACCTTATCAGTTAACCACTCACACACACACACAAAATTTTGTTGTTTCTCTCGCTTTCTCTCTCTCACATACACATTCTTGTTGAATCACTCATTATAACCAGTTGTATTTCTTTATTTCATTTAGACACGTGCTGAAAAACAAACAGTAATGATTTAGAATTTCCTTTATACTGTATTTAAATGAGAACAGCACAAAGAAGAGATATTTGCTTTAATCTAAAAATAATAATAAATAAAATCTTTGTGCTTGGTTGTGCACTCACCTTCACAAACAGTGTAGGTTACAAAAGGAAAAATGCAAAAATGGCACAAACTGGCCACTGATGAATGAAAACTTTCTTGATTCACAGTGCTTTAGGCGGGCTGAGGTGTAGCTATGGTAACAAACAGCAAATTAAAGAAACAGTGGCCACATTTTATGTCAATCAAGTTGACCTGTTTGAGTCACGATCCACCAGCATGCACTGTACGATCAACGTATTGGGCACCTCTGCCCTACAGCATAAATAATCAGAGCTGGCCCAGAGCATTAGCTACAACCCCAAATCAGAAAATGATGGGACACTGAGTATTAAGTAATTAGTGCACATTTATTCCTGCTTTTCAGGCCTGCAACACATTCCAAACAAGTTAGGCCAGTAAAGCATTTACCACTTTGTAATGTTGCCATTCCTTCTCACAACATTAAAAACACACATTCTCTACTGAGTACAGGTTGGAACTACAGGCAGGCAAATAGAAGTGTTTCTACTTAGCATGTTCTCTTTTTCACAGAGTTGCTGGCTCCTCTGTTAGCTTCATACTTTCTCCTGTACCAGTGATGCAGATGCAGACTTGTACTGTGCTTGTCTTGGCACTTTTTACCCGACACAATATAACCTCTATGGACAAGCGAGCTGCCCCAGAGGCATCATGGTTCTTTCTGGAGCAGGTCCTATGTTTGGATGGGACCTGCAGTGCTGAGTGTGGGTTGCACCAGTTGGTGGGGTGGAGTGCTGCTCATTCATTACAATATGATTGTGTCTTTCATTTGTTATTTTGTTTCTATTATTTTAGCCGCCACTTTTATTTATCCTGTTCCCTGTTTGTTTTAGACGTTTTAGCCACAGTATTGTTCTACCCTGGATAAAGCATCCTGCAAATTGGGCTTGTTTTCAGTTCTTGCAGGTGCAGGGCTACACTTGGCACCTTAGTGGTGAGGCACAACCCATCCTGTTACAAAATGATGTTCTTGGGATCATATGGCAACCCGTCTTTTTCCAAACATAATTAGCTATGAATGCTTGTCTCAATTGCATATATATATATATATATATATATATATATACTGTATATATATATATATATATATATACCAACACTGTACTGCAATACTTACTTATTATTTCTTATGCACCTTTAGCCTATTTAATTAATAATTTTTAACTAAGTCCTAATCTATCTATCTATCTATCTATCTATCTATCTATCTATCTATCTATCTATCTATCTATCTATCTATATGCGTCTTGATAAGACGCTCGATACGTTTTTTGTATATTTTCATTTCAGGCATTTAGCAGACGCCTTTTATCCAAAGCAACTTACATTACAGTTACAGTCTGAGCAACTGAGGGTTAAGGGCCTTGCTCAAGGGCCCAGCAGCAACCTGGCAGTGGTGGGGCTTAAACCAGCGACCTTCTGGTTACTAGTCCAGTACCTTAACCACTAGGCTATGGCTTGCCCTTGTATAGTTCAACAAGACATTTCAATACAGGACCTCTCACACCCAAAGTGAGAATCATACCCCTAGACCAACGAGCCAGTGGGAACGAGAGTCTTTGTGTTACTTTGATCTGTGTGACTGACCCAAAGTGGCCTGTGTGGGATCCTGAAGAGGCGGTTGATGAATTAAACATGAGTAAACAAGGGCTCGTCCGGGATTTGAACCCGGGACCTCTCGCACCCTAAGCGAGAATCATACCCCTAGACCAACGAGCCAGCCAGGACAAGGACAGGGACAGGGGATTTCTTTGACCTCCGTGGCTTAGCGTCAAAACCATGTTGACTGGTTGCACTGGGAAGTGTATTCAAGACGAAACAAAATTCAGTGCAGAGCTTCATTAAAGCATTTCTAACAGTTTAAGCATGAGGTGTCATTAAGATGGCGTCATTAAGATGATCCAAGATGGCGGCGCGTTAACACGCAGCGGCCGCTCTGGGGTCGAAAAACGGTGTTTTTTTGTTGTTTTCAGAAAAGTTTGTACGTTTGTTTAGGACAGTTTTGTTTATAAACGTATGGAAACCACTTTTGACTCAGTTTACAACCGCCAAACACTGCTACAACTGAGGAAACAGTCAGAAACCAACCTGCGGGATGATCTGCGGCGAACTCTGCATGGACTCTGCCTACTTCGCGAACCAGGCCTGCAGTCCTCGGTGTTACCTGAAGCAGGTGACCGGGGGAGGGGGCGCCGCAAGCGGTGCTCGAGGAAGCAGAAGCGTGGAAAGCGAGCCGGGGTCCGTGCTAGGCTAAAAGCTAACCCAAGCCGGCCGGCTCTACCATCGTTATTCCTCGCAAATGCATGCTCTCTGGAGAATAAACTGGACTGTATCAGACTTCAGCGAACTACCCAATGTGAGTACAGGGACTGTTGTGTTTTAATTTTCACTGAAACATGGCTTAGCGACAACATTCCAGACAGTGCCATTCAGCTAGACGGGCTAGCATCGTATCGCGCCGATAGAAATGCAGCTCAGTCCGGTAAAACACGAGGAGGAGGCGTTTGTGTTTACATTAACACCGAATGGTGCAAGGACTCTGTGCTTGTTGTGGCGTACTGTTCTCCGATGGTGGAATTTGCTATTGTTAGATGCAGACCTTTTTATTTACCACGGGAATTCACCAGCGTGCTTATTGTCGCGGTGTATCTTCCGCCCAGCGCGAACGCGAAGTTAGCATTGAGCGAACTTTACAGAGCCATCAGCGAACTGCAGAACACTCATCCAGACGGACTGTTTATTATCGCTGGGGATTTTAATCATGCAAATCTCAAGTCTGTTCTCCCTAAATTCCATCGGCATGTGGACTTTGCTACGAGAGGAGCGAACACGCTGGATAATGTTTACACTAACATTGCCGGTGCGTACCGGGCGGAGCCCCGCCCCCACCTCGGATACTCAGACCACATCTCTGTAATGCTAATTCTAGCAGTACAGAAACAGGTGAAAACCTGGCCAGAAGGATCCATCTCTGCTCTTCAGGACTGTTTTGAGTGCACTGACTGGGACATGTTTAGGGAGGCTGCAACATACGGCGATTACACTGATCTAGAGGAGTACACGACTTCAGTGACCTGCTACATCAGCAAGTGCATTGAGGACGTCACTACCACTAGAACCATCACTTCCAGACCCAACCAGAAGCCGTGGATGACTCCAGAGGTGCATGCACTGCTGAGGGCCCGAGACTCCGCTTTTAAAGCAGGTGACCAGCCGGCTCTGAGAACAGCGAGAGCCAGACTGTCCCGGGCGATCCGAGAAGCAAAGCGCGCACACGGCCAGAACATCCACAGCCACTTCCAGAACAGCGGTGACACACGGCGCTTGTGGCAGGGCATCCAGGCCATCACCAACTACAGGACGACTCCACCAGTCTGTGACAGTGATGCCTCCCTTCCAGATGCGCTGAATGACTTCTACGCTCGGTTCGAGGCGCAGAACAACATGTTGGCGAGGAAGATGATCCCACCTTGTGACGACCAGGTGCTTCGTCTCACCACAGCGGACGTGAGGAGAACTCTGCACAGAGTCAACCCACGGAAGGCTTCTGGACCAGACAACATTCCTGGCCGAGTGCTCAAGGGATGTGCAGACCAGCTGGCAGATGTATTCACTGACATCTTCAACATCTCCCTGAGCAGCGCCATCGTTCCAACGTGCCTCAAGACGACCACCATCGTACCCGTGCCAAAGAAGTCATCTGTGTCATGCTTCAACGACTATCGTCCCGTAGCACTCACGCCTATCATCACGAAGTGCTTCGAGAAACTAGTCATGAGGCATATTAAGACCCTACTGCCTCCCACCATGGACCCACTGCAGTTTGCGTACCGTCCTAACCGTTCAACGGACGACGCCATATCCACCACACTTCACCTGGCTTCTACACACCTGGACAGAAAGAACACTTACGTCAGGATGCTGTTCATAGACTTTAGCTCAGCATTCAACACCATCATTCCTCAGCATCTAATTGGAAAGCTGAGCACGCTGGGCCTGAACACCTCTCTCTGCAACTGGATCCTGGACTTCTTGACTGAGAGACCTCAGTCCGTCCGGATCGGTAAGAACACCTCCAGCACCACCACACTGAGCACCGGCGCTCCCCAAGGCTGTGTGCTCAGTCCACTGCTGTTTACTCTGCTTACGCACGACTGTACAGCAATGCACAGCTCGAATTCCATCGTTAAGTTTGCAGACGACACAACTGTGGTGGGACTCATCAGCAACAACGATGAGTCAGCGTACAGAGAGGAAATACAACATCTAACGGACTGGTGCCAAGTCAACAACCTGTCTCTGAATGTGGATAAAACCAAAGAGATGGTCATTGACTTTAGAAAGACACTAAGGGACCACTCCCCACTGCACATCGACGGCTCATCTGTTGAGATCGTCAAGAGCACCAAATTTCTCGGTGTTCATCTGGAGGAGAATCTCACCTGGACCCTTAACACCAGTTCCATCACCAAGAAAGCCCAGCAGCGTCTCTACTTTTTGAGAAGACTGAGGAAAGCTCATCTGCCACCCCCCATTCTCACCACGTTCTACAGAGGAACAATCGAGAGCATCCTGAGCGGCTGCATCACTGTCTGGTTCGGAAATTGTACTGCGTCGGACCGTAAGACTCTCCAGCGAGTAGTGAGGACAGCTGAAAAGATCATCGGGGTCGCTCTTCCATCTCTCACGGACATTTTTAACACCCGCTGCATCCGCAAAGCTCTCAGCATTGTGGACGATCCAACCCATCCATCACATGGACTTTTTACTCTGCTCCCGTCTGGGAGACGATACCGCAGCATCCGGACTAACACAACCAGACTGTGTAACAGTTTTATCCCTCAAGCAATCAGACTACTAAACTCAGTACTGTAACAATTTCCTCAGGAAATTTTCTGCTGCCACACACTGATCTGTATTGACTATGTTACTTGCATTTTTGACTGTTACTTGCATTTTTGCACACCTCCTGGAAATGCACAATAATTTCTGCACCTTACTTGTATTTTGCACCTTATCTACTTTTTAGGCACCTTATCTGCATTGCCAATTTTACACTGCTAATGTACAACATGTCACTACCTCATGAACCATTGTACCATCTATTCACCATCATGTACTAACACTTGTCTTTAGTCCTGTCTTCTAATTACTTGTTTAGATTAGGGATAATTAGGAATATCTTTTGTAGTTATTTATTATAGGATTTTTTGTATTTATTGTTGTACTTACACTGTTTTGTATTTACACTGTTTTGTCTTGCACTTTTGTACCGTGTTACACCGTGATCCTAGAGGAACGCTGTTTCGTTTCAATATGTACTTGTATGTAGCTGAAATGACAATAAAACCTCTCTGACTCTGATGTAGATGGTAGAATGTAGATGGTAGAATGTAGATGGTAGAAGGTAGAATGTAGATGGTAGAATATAGATGGTAGAATATAGATAGTAGAATGTATATGGTTGAATGTAGATGGTAGAATGTAGATGGTAGAATGTAGATGGTTGAATGTATAAGGTAGAATGTAGATGGTTGAATGTAGATGGTAAAATGTAGATGGTAGAATGTAGAAGGTAGAATGTAGATGGTAAAATGTAGATGGTAGAATGTAGAAGGTAGAATGTAGATGGTGAAATGTAGATGATAAAATGTAGATGGTAGAATGTAGATGGTGAAATGTACAGGGTAGAATGTAGATGTAGAAGGTAGAATGTAGATGGTTGAATGTAGATGGTAGAATGTACAGTAGTGTTCAAAAAAATAGCAGTGATTTTAAAAAAGTAAATAAAGCGCAAAATCATTATAATAACTTTTATTTCCATAAATGCAAATGCACTGAAAATACTACACTTTCAATTCTAGATCAAAACATTAAGAAAATTCAGCCAGTTTGTGTTAATCCTTTACAGAAAATTAAGAAAAATGAATATTAGGCTGTTCAAAAAAATAGCAGTGCCAGCATTTTTCTTTAAAAACTCAAAAAATGTATGTATAAACTGAAAATGTTTGAGGTTTCACTTTACTTTAAATTACTGAACTAATATTTAGTGGCATAACAATTGTTTCCAAGATCTGTGTGGCATGGAGTCGACCAACTTCTGGCACCTCTGAACAGGTATTCCAGTCTAGGATGATTAGACTACCTTCCACAGTTCTTCTGCATTTTTGGGTTTTGCCTCAAAAAAACGCATTTCAGATTTCAGCCCACAAGTTCTCTATTGGATTGAAGTCAGGGGATTGGGCTGGCCACTATTACCTCAATCTTGTTTGTCTGTAACCAAGATGTTTTGGGTCATTGTCATGTTGAAACATGTTTTAAGGACATTTCTTCTTCGACATAGGGCAACATGATCTCCTCAAGTATTCTGATATATTTAAACTGATCCATGATCCCTCGTATGCGATAAATAGGCATAACACCATGGTATGGAAAACATCCCATATCATAATTTTGTACCACCATGCTTTACTGTCTTCACAGTGTACTTTGGCTTGAATTCAGTGCTCATGGGGCGTCAGACATACTGTCTACGGCCACTAGAACAAAAAAGTACAATTTTGCTGTCACCAGTCCACAAATGTTGAGCCATTTCTCTTTGGACCATTCAATGTGTTCCTTGGCAAATGTTAACCCATTCAGGACACGTCTTTTTCTTAACAACGGGACTTTGCAAGGAGTTCTTGCTGGTAAATTGGCTTTACTTAATCATCTTCTGTACTCACTGGTAACTTCAGATGTTCCTTGATCTTTCTGGAGGTGATTATTGGCTGAGCCTTTGCCATTTTGGCTATTCTTCGATCCAATCGAACAGTAGTTCCACACTTCCTTCCGCGTCTTTCAGGTTTTGGTTGTCACTTCAAGACATTTGAGATCATTTTAGATGAGCAGCCTTTAATTTGCTGCACTTCTCTGTATGTTTTTTCCCTCTACAATTAACTTTTTAATCAAAGTATGCTGTTCATCAGAACAATGTCTGGAACAACCCATTTTACCCAGTATTTCAAGAGGAAATGCGCTATGACCAACCTGTGCAACATTTGCCACCCTCCTACATTAAATAAGGGCCAAAATTGACACCAATTCTTCTGCAGAATGAATGACTTCACCAATTGAAATCCTCACTGCTATTATTTTGAACAACCCCCTTTCAATCAATGCTTCGATTACTCAGAATGATTGGCATGCATGTCCTAATTGTTGGGTTTGTTTTGTTTTCATTACTTTACTACACTTTCAAGTGAATTATTTGCTATGTAGAAATAGCATTTCTACTAAAAACAGTGATTTATCAGGTCAGTGGTGTTGGACTGCTATTTTTTTGAACACCACTGTAGATAATAGAATGTAGATGATAGAATGTAGAAGGTAGAATGTCGAAGGATAATGTAGAAGGTAGAATGTAGATGGTTGGATGTAGATGGTAGAATGTAGATGGTAGAATGTGGAATGTACAATGTTGAAGGTTAAATATAGATGGTAGAATGTAGATAGTAGAATGTAGATGGTAAAATGTAGATGGTAGAATGTAGATGGTAAAATGTAGAAGGTAGATGGTAGAATGTAGAAGGTAGAATGTTGAAAGTTAAATGTAGAAGGTAGAATGTAAATGGTAGAATGTATATAGTAAAATGTTGAAGGTTAAATGTAGAAGGTAGAATGTAGATAGTAGAATGTTGAAGGTAGAATGTAGATGGTAGAATGTAGATTGTAGAATGTAGATGGTTGAATGTAAATGGTATAATGTATAAGGTAGAATGTAGATGGTTGAATGTAGAAAGTAGAATGTAGGTGGTTGTATGTAGATGGTTGAATGTAGATGGTAGAATGTATATAGTAAAATGTTGAAGGTTAAATGTAGAAGGTAGAATGTAGATAGTAGAATGTTGAAGGTAGAATGTAGATGGTAGAATGTAGATTGTAAAATGTAGATGGTAGAATGTTGATGGTAGAATGTAGAAGGTAGAATGTTGAAAGTTAAATGTAGAAGGTAGAATGTAAATGGTAGAATGTAGATAGTAAAATGTTGAAGGTTAAATGTAGATGGTAGAATGTAGATGGTAGAATGTATAAGGTATAATGTATAAGGTAGAATGTAGATGGTTGAATGTAGAAAGTAGAATGTAGGTGGTTGTATGTAGATGGTTGAATGTAGATGTAGAAGGTAGATGGTAGAATGTAGATGTTAGAATGTAGATGGTAGAATGTAGATAGTTGAATGTTGAAGGTTAAATGTAGAAGGTAGAATGTAGGTGGTTGTATGTAGATGGTTGAATGTAGATGTAGAAGGTAGATGGTAGAATGTAGATGTTAGAATGTAGATGGTAGAATGTAGATAGTTGAATGTTGAAGGTTAAATGTAGAAAGTAGAATGTAGGTGGTTGTATGTAGATGGTTGAATGTAGATGTAGAATGTAGATGGTAGAATGTAGATAGTTGAATGTTGAAGGTTAAATGTAGAAGGTAGAATGTAGATGGTAGAATGTAGAAGGTAGAATGTAGATGGTAGAATGTAGATGGTAAAATGTAGAAGGTAGAATGTAGAAGGTAGATGGTAGAAAGTTGAAGGTTAAATGTAGATGGTAGAATGTAGATGGTAAAATGTAGAAGGTGTAACACTGAAAGCCTCTGTGTGCTCTGGTGCTCCTGAAGTGCCACGCCCCCCTATCCATGAGCACACTGAGTCTCCTGCCACACCCTCTCTTACAATTGGTTCATTTGAACTAATTAGCTCCAGCTGCTCCTGATAAATGGAGGCAGCTTCTCCACAGACGTTGGGAACTATTTTGGTTTGTCATCTGTTCATGACTCTGTATGGCTTGGTTGGACTGCTTAACAGGACTCTGTTTCAATCTGTAAGGTCTGTTAATGCTCATATTAAGTCAGGTTTCTAGCCCTTGTTCATGTTTAGTCATGTTTCTAGCTCTTGCTCATGTTTAGTCATGTTTCTAGCTCTTGCTCATGTTTAGTCATATTTATAGCCCTTGCTCATGTTAAGTCTAGTTTCTAGTTATTGTTTAGTTAGCTGTGTTTCTCTTTGTTTTAAGCCTTAGTTAGCCCTTTAGCATATGTTAGCTGTGTTTAGCTTTGTTTTGTTTTGGTTTTGTTCTGGTTTTGTCTTTCGTATTTAATTAAGATCCTTTGTTTGTTTATACATCTATGCGTGTGTGTCCACCCCTATTGTCTCGTCCTTAGACCCCCCGTTACAGAAGGTAGATGGTAGAATGTAGAAGGTAGAAAGTTGAAGGTTAAATGTAGAAGGTAGAATGTAGATGGTAGAATGTAGATGGTAGAATGTAGATGGTAGAATGTAGATAGTAAAATGTTGAAGGTTAAATGTGGAAGGTAGAATGTAGAATGTTGAAGGTTAAATGTAGATGGTAGATTGTAGCATGTAGATGGTAAAATGTAGAAGGTAGAATGTTGAAAGTTAAATGTAGAAGGTAGAATGTAAATGGTAGAATGTAGATAGTAAAATGTTGAAGGTTAAATGTAGAAGGTAGAATGTAGATGGTAGAATGTATAGTAAAATGTTGAAGGTTAAATGTAGATGGTAGAATGTAGATGGTAGAATTTAGATGGTAGAATGTAGATGGTAGAATGTAGAAAGTAGAATGTAGATGGTGAAATGTAGATGTAGAAGGTAGAATGTAGATGGAAGAATGTAGATGATAAAATGTAGAAGGTAGAATGTCGAAGGATAATATAGAAGGTAGAATGTAGATGGTTGAATGTAGATAGTAGAATGTGGAATGTAGAATGTAGATGGTAGAATGTAGATGGTAAAATGTAGAAGGTACATGGTAGAATGTAGATGGTAAAATGTAGAATGTAGAAGGTAGAATGTTGATAGTAGATTGTTAAAGGTTAAATGTAAAAGGTAGAATGTAGATGGTTGAATGTAGATTAATTGTAACATAGCAACACGAATCCTCACACAGCATGCAGAGTAGTACCGCAGATTTATTTTACTTTTATTTTTTATTTCTATATAAAAGTTTTGGTTTGTTTTTGAGTTTTTAAGCTGTTTTGTTACGGGTGTGATGGCCGAGTGTTTAGTTTCAGACCTCCCCGTGGTTAAACTCACTCTGGAGCGGTTAAATGAGCTGGGTATTCAATATGATTTTTTTTGTTTATTTTTAAAAACCTAATACAGTTGATTTTATTATTGTTGTTTTTATTTATTTATTTTATTTTATTTAATCAATTTTTGCCAAAGTTTAATATTTTAAACTAAGTTTAACTGGATCTGGTGACTAACACCGCCACTGTTGGATCTGCGCACCGGCTGGATCTGGTGACTAACACCGCCGCTGTTGGATCTGCGCACCGGCTGGATCTGGTGACTAACACCGCCGCTGTTGGATCTACGCACCGGCTGGATCTGGTGACTAACACCGCCGCTGTTGGATCTGCGCACCGGCTGGATCTGGTGACACTGCCGCTGTTGGATCTGCGCACCGGCTGGATCTGGTGACACTGCCGCTGTTGGATCTGCGCACCGGCTGGATCTGGTGACACTGCCGCTGTTGGATCTGCGCACCGGCTGGATCTGGTGACTAACACCGCCGCTGTTGGATCTGCGCACCGGCTGGATCTGGTGACTAACACCGCCGCTGTTGGATCTGCGCACCGGCTGGATCTGGTGACTAACACCGCCGCTGTTGGATCTGCGCACCGGCTGGATCTGGTGACTAACACCGCCGCTGTTGGATCTGCGCACCGGCTGGATCTGGTGACTAACACCGCCGCTGTTGGATCTGCGCACCGGCTGGATCTGCGCGCCAACTGGACTATCTTTTATTTATTTTTATTTATTTGTATCTTTTTCCTGTATTGGGTAAGCAAATCTGCTGCGCTAATTGCGTGTCTGTTAGTTCAATTATTTTAACTAGTCTGTGTGGCCTGTGACATGATGGCGCCGGTGTGTGTGGCTGGCCGTCTGTTACTCTCGCTTTAGCGTTGTTAGCGTTGTTAATGTTGCTAAGCTTTGGCATCTCACATAGTAAGTCTCTACTGGTGTATGATCGCCAATCTCTCCTGGATCTTAGACATAATGTCAGCTATCTAAATGTGTTTAATTATGATAGACAAAACACTCTGCCCCCGCTCCTATCGGATATTCCGACTCACCTGTACCGGGCCTCGGCTCTAATCCATCGGCGGAAGCGCCGTCGCCGCCGCGGTAAACGTGCCGGTCGGTTAGTGAAGCTGAAAGTCTATCTGGCAAATTCTCCGTCCATTTCCCGGACAGGACATGAATTACCCCCTCCATTTAGTGTGTCCCGGCGCTTTCTGGAGCCCATCGACATCTCCCTGGTACCTGTCACCGACTTGGATGAAGGTTTCGGGCCCCGCCGCCCCTGCTCTCCTCGGCTCCGCCAGCGTGGGGTGAATCCAGGTAATTTGAGGACGTTGCTCCGGGCTTCCAGATTCGCTAAACCACAGGCCCCAGTTCCCGCCAGGATCGGTTTGGTGAATGCCAGATCACTGGCAAATAAAACTTTTATCCTAAAGGATTTCTTCTGTTTCCGAAGCCTGGATTTTCTCTGTGTGACTGAGACTTGGATTGGTGCCGGTGGGTACAGCGCTCTTGTTGAACTTTTACCGGCTGGCTGTAATTATTTTTATTCACCGCGGACGTCAGGCCGGGGAGGAGGAACGGCGGCTGTGTTTAAAAATGACTTTAAATGTAAACAGCACGCTGTATCATCTTCTTTCTCCAGTTTTGAAGTCACCTTATTTGAGGTGGGTCGCGCTGACCTGGTGCTGTGCGCTGTCATCTACCGACCCCCTAAATACAATAAGGACTTTGTGAATGACTTTTCTGATTTCCTGGCTGGACTTATGCCAAATTATGATCGCATCCTTATTGTCGGGGATTTTAACATTCATGTATGTTGTCCTGATAAACCGCTGGTGAGGGAATTTTTAAACATCATTGACTCTTTTAATTTAGTGCAGTATGTGTCCGGTCCCACACATGAACATGGTCATACCTTAGACCTTGTTCTTTCTCATGGTTTGTCTGTGTCAAATTTAGAGATCTGTGACAGTGGGTTTTCTGATCACATGCCTGTTTTATTCGATGTTGTTTTATCCTGTGCTGCAGTTAAATCTTGCCTTCCTGCTCGGCTTTGTCGGAGTGTTAACCCCCTCACTGCTGGTCAATTCTCTGCTGCTTTCGATCAGCTTTGTCCCCCTCCTGACTCAGCCTCTGTTGATACGGGGGAGCTCAGCTCCTGGTTTGATGTCTCTTGCAGAACCATACTGGACTCAGTGGCCCCATTAAGAACCATACAGCCGAAAGTTAAACCCGAGCCCTGGCTTAATGACAGAACTCGTGCAGCAAAGCGGGAGTGTCGCAAAGCTGAGCGCAAATGGAAGAAGGACAAGCTGCAGGTTTCATTTCAAATCTTAAAAGATTGCTGGCGTTCTTACCAGAACACTATCAAAGAAGCCAAAAGAAAATATTTGTCAAATATTATCATGGCAAATTGTCATAATCCACGGGTGTTATTTAAAACCATTGACTCTGTTCCTAAGGCCCCTCAGCCCATCTGTTCAGAAGCATCCCCTGAAATGTGTGATAACTTTCTGCACTTTTTTATTGACAAGATTGTCGCAGCACGAGCTCCTACCACAGCTCCTGCCTTCGACCCCTCTGACTCTGTCCCTTGCCTGACTGTGTTTGATAGTTTTGAGCCGGTGACTCTGTCGCACTTGGAGGATGTGGTAGGCCATTTAAAGCCTTCTGGTTCTCCCTGTGATGATATGCCTCCTCACTTTTTTAAAGAGGTTTTTCATAGTATAGGGCAACAGGTTCTGGCCATTATTAACAGCAGTCTATCCTCTGGTGTTGTTCCTGTGAGTTTTAAACATGCTGTAGTGCAACCCCTGCTTAAGAAACCTGGCCTTGACCACATGGTATTGGCTAATTATAGGCCTATTTCCAAGCTGCCCTTTATTTCAAAGATCTTGGAGAAAGTTGTTTATGCTCAGCTGAAAGTTTTTCTGGATGAGCATAATATCCTGGAGGTCTTTCAGTCTGGTTTTAAAACCCTGCACAGCACAGAGTCAGTGTTGCTTAGGGTTTTCAATGACATCCTCCTGGCCAATGATTCTGGTGACCATGTGATCCTTGTCCTGTTGGATCTAACCGCGACTTTTGACACGGTAGATCATAACATTTTAGTCTCCCGGTTGCAGCACCTAGTGGGCATTTGTGGTAGTGCTTTGGAATGGTTTAGGTCCTATCTGACGGACAGAACTTTGTGTGTGAGTTTTGCTGGTTCAGACTCCTCCCCAGCTCCCCTGCCGTATGGGGTTCCACAGGGCTCAATTTTAGGACCCCTCCTCTTCTCACTTTATCTGCTTCCACTGGGGTCCATTTTGAGAAAGCATGGCATCTCATTTCATTGCTACGCTGATGACAGTCAGATATATGTCCCGCTGAAGAAGAAAGATGCTTTCTCTATTAAGCCACTTCTGTTATGTCTTAATGACATTAAAGCCTGGATGGCCTTAAATTTTCTGAATTTCAATGAAAAGAAAACAGAAGTGATGGTGTTTGGTCCCAGTGGTTCCTGTGAAGCCCCTCCTGTTGATTTGGGCCCTTTGACACAGCATGTGAAGCATACAATCTCTAACTTGGGTTTTAAGATGGACAGTGATTTTAAATTGGACCGTCAAATTGGTGCAGTAGTCAAATCCAGCTTTTTCCACTTGAAGCAGCTGGCAAAGGTGAAGTCAATCCTTTCACATGAGCACTTTCAAACAGTGATCCATGCCTTCATCACATCTCGGCTGGACTACTGTAATGCACTTTATTTTGGAGTCAGCCAGTCCTCCCTCAAACGTCTCCAGTTAGTGCAAAATGCTGCGGCCCGACTTTTAATGGGATCACGTAAGAGAGAGCATATAACCCCCATTCTGGCCTCCCTCCATTGGCTGGCCGTGCATTTCAGAGTACATTTTAAGATTCTGTTGTTTGTTTTTAAATCTTTAAATGGACTTGCCCCGCCTTACCTCGCTGAACTGCTCCATCCCCACACTTCTGCTCGGTGCCTCAGGTCAGCTGATCAGCTGCTCCTGGAGGTACCAAGGTCAAAGCGTAAGCTCAGAGGGGATAGAGCTTTTTCGATCGCTGCCCCTAAATTATGTAACAACCTACCACTCCATATTAGACAGGCCTCTTCACTGGCTATTTTTAAAACTAGTCTTAAAACCTATTTTTATTCCTTGGCTTTCAATCCAGCATGAGACTTCTCATTGTGTCTAGTGTTTGTTTTATGTTTTATAATTATCTATGTACAGCACTTTGTCACAGCTGTTGTTGTTTTTAAAGTGCTCTATAAATAAAGTTGACTTGACTTGACTTGACTTGACAATTATTTTAATGTGTATGATGTATGAGTGTATGTATATATAAGCAAGAAATTGTGTGGCCTTCACACAATGCATAACTCATTCAAGAACGGCTTCACGGTTTGGCAAGTTGAAAAAGTTCTGAAAGCCCTGCACTACCTGTTTCATTATGCACCTGCAAGGAGGGAAGACTTTGTGTTATTGACCAAGTGTGATAGATTTCCTCTGCCATTTTGTGGACATCGCTGGCTGGAAAACCTTCCAGCAGTTGAGAGAGCCATTGAAATTTGGCCATATATTGTCTCCTATGTGGATCAGGTCAAAGCCAAGAAGCTCCCCAATCCAAGGTCATCATCGTATGACACCATCGCAGAAGCACGGATGGATCCCATTATCCTGGCAAAGTTGCACTTCTTCATGAGTATCTCAAGAACTTTTCAGCCATTTCTCACCAAGTACCAGACAGATGCCCCGATGATTCCCTTCTTAGGCAGAGATTTGGAGGATCTAATCAGGGTAGGCCTAATGACAGCTGAAAATGTATTAAAGGTTTAGTCATTTAAGCATCGTTACTTACAGAGGATATGAAAGATAAAACAAAGTAATGCATTTTCAGCATGTTGATGTTTGTAGAATATATTGTAAATACAGTAATACTTATTCAGATTTTGATTATTAATAATAATTACTATGCCTGTGCTATTCTGTTTTCCGAATCAGAATACTTTATTGATCCCAGAGGGAAATTGCAGAGCCTTCTCAGGCGGTTTATAAAGTGAGATTTTCAGGTTGATGTTTCCCCAGTAAATCTGGTCAAGCTTGATGTGACAGACCAAAAATTTTGGGTCAGTCCAAAGCAAGTGGACATTGGCTTGGGAGCCACAGCTGCCCTCAAGGTACCATTTATTATCTTGGATGACTTCAACAATGTGCTACATCAGCTGCAAGTAATTTGACTACTTAAGTATTTATTCTAAAACAACCAATAGATTAGATTAAGATTAGACATCAAGCAGTTGACTTATTCACAGGATTTGTAAAATGTTGTGTAGTGTAAGTTACACATAGGGAGAGTTTATTTGATGTTTCAGGTGACACATGACTTTTGTGCATTTGTCAGGGCATGTCAGGCAGTCAGGGTGGAAGTGAGCGTGATGTGTTACAGTTCATGCGAGACAGCCAGAGTGCTCTGTCAAAAATTTGTCAGAACATTCTATTGAAGTGCCCACTGAAGTACCCCACTGTCCAAAATATGCTGTGCCTGGACCCCCAAAAGATGCACACTGAACCAGACATGTGCTTGAAAAAAATGAAGGCCCTCGTCATGAAATTTGTGCAGGACAAGAAGTTGTCAGGAGGAGTCACAGCGGGTAACATCTGTAGACATATTAGAAATAAGAACAGTTACCTATGGTTTAGCAAAGGGAGTCTTTAGGCACCTTCTTTAAACCAGTGGTTTTAAAAGTGAACTCCAGGGGAATCATTTATTCTCACTATAATTCCATCAATAAATCACACAGTGACAGAATGTATGACAATTTTGGTCATAGGATTCATACACTTTTTGTAATAAGACCTCTAAAAGCAAAAATCTTAAAAGATGGGGATTTGTGGTCTAATTTGTGCCAGTTTCGGGGTCCTTGACATGAGAAAGCTTGAGAACCACTGCTCTAAATGTTATTGCATCTCTCCCTTCAATGTCGTTGACTAAGACAATATCTTATTTCAGTAAATAGCCATATTTTAGATGTCAAGTTATACTAGCCTATTACTTGCATCTTTTTAGTTGGAAATATAGCCTAGTAGGAGTTGTAACACATGTCTGTAGGCCTAATAAATGTTCTTGGACTTAGTTCAAATATAGTTGGAAATCTGAGATTCATTTTCCAGAGTATATTGAATATAAATCTCTTGTGATTTCCACAAAATATAATTTTAACTGGAAAATATACAAATGTGTTTGTCTTTATGTAAATGCAGGTGATAAGATTGCACAACAGTTTCAGAAGTTCCTGTTTAATGAGGCCAGAGGAGAAGAATTCATGGTCTTCAGTGCATTGGATGGGACATTGCGAGTTGACAGCTTCCTGCATAAGGCCATGAATGGATATGCAGAACTTTGGAGCTTTGTGGAAAAGCTACTGCATCTGTCCCATGGACAAGCGACTGTGGAGCGTGGATTCTCCATAAACAAGGAGGTGGCGATGTGCAATATGAACAAGGACAATATAGTCTCACAGAGACTGATCTGCGACTATGTGAGGATGTGTGGTGGAGTGGTCAAAGTGCCACTAACTAAAGAGCTGCTAAATGAATGTGCAACTTCACGCAACCGGTATAGGATCTTTTTGGAAGATGAGAGGAAGAAAAAGGAAAAGGCAAAACAGATGAACAAGAGAAAAGGGGCTGAAAATGAGCTTGAACAGCTACGCAAGAAAAGAAGAACAATCTTAACTGTGTGTGACACTTTAGAGAAGGAGGCAGATAGCCTTGCAGAGAAGGCTGAGAATACAGCTGGGACCAAGATGGCAGAGCTCATCACTAAATCCAACTCCATGAGAAAAAGATGCAAGGACAAGAGAGGGGAGTTGATGGACCTAGACCATGAAATTGAGAAGAGAGTGGCAGATCTACGCTACATGTCTTGAAGAGAATTTTGACCTCTTGAATTTGACCTGTTCATTGGTTTCTCTCTAAGATTCATGTGATAACATTTTGTGTTGTTTTGCAAACAAGCTGTTTTGAGGACTTTTTTTTAGCTTATATTTACAACGCAGTATGCTTTACGTGTTATTTTATAATTCTGTATGGTTTCTACATGCAAGTCAGTGTGTTGTTTAATGTAATGCAGCTTATGTATCTTATGCTGGCTCTGTTCTGCATCACAATGGAACAAAATTGAAAAGATTGTTGATAACAATTAAGTTAAGTTTTGATTTCCAATGTGGGAGACAATAAATTGAATATTTTCTACCAAATAATTTTTTATGACATTTTTGGGTCTTAAATTATATGTATTGAGGTCTTAAAATGTCTTAAAAAGCCTTAAATTTTACTTTTAAAATGGTGCAAGAACCCTGAATTAAATTAAAGCCCCTTGCTGTTTGGACTGAAGTGTTGCAGAACAATTTTCCACTGATGTTTTGCATTAACGAACGTTCATGGTGTCCAGTCTCCCTTATTATATATAAACACAGAGGAAAGATACCATTGATAGGGGGCAGCATGACACCTTGCACTGAACTTGGGTTACATTAAGATAATGGTAAAGTAATTGTACAATCATATATCATTTCAGTATTTTTTCACATATGATTTTGGAATAGATTCTTTCACTTCCGCTTCTGATCTTCTCTGATAAAAAATGCAAATGCTAAACAGATGTGTGTATGTATACAGTATCAGTCAGAAGTTAATTAACTAATATACATTGTGGAATTATGTTGCAAACAAAAATGTATATAATGTAATTAGATAGAATGTTTTTATCTATGTGTATTCAGTTAAAATATTTAGTATGGCTGTGAGTGATTAATGTAGAGTTCTGCTTTTATTCCCCACTCATATCAATAGAAAATAGGAGGAGTTTGTATAGAACTGTAAAGTAGTAATCACCCCATCCTTCCTTCACTTCTCACAATACAAACATCATGTTCCTGTGTTCTCTTCTTCTCTTCTCAGCTATACAATGTAAGTGCATCTCATTATTTATGCTGTCACAGTACACAATGTGTTTCAGTTTTGCTGTATGACTGTATTTATTTATTACATCACATATAACATATTTATCTGATTTGCAGGGAAGAGTTTGGCACAGTCAATAACATCACTGAATGATACATTAAATGCAGCAGTGGGTCACAGCATTGTTCTCTCTTGTAAATATCAGACTGCAACTAACCTGCATTGGTATCGTCAGTATCCTGGATCTACACCAGAGTTTATTGTTCTTATCAGTGCATATGAATCCTACAAGAGTTCCAGCATCTCTGGTTTATCAGCTACAGTTGATGGAACAAAAAACCTTGTGAATCTGAAGATCTCCTCTGCTGCAGTATCAGATTCTGCTCTGTACTACTGTGCCATGCAGCCCACAGTAACAGGAAACTCTACTACACTGTACAAAAACCAGTGTACACAGATCACAGACTGAGTATCACATGGTTTATTTTTTTAGATTCAGGACAGACTTATAAAGTCATATTATTTATATTAAATACAAAGATGTTTTTTACTGACCAACTTTGTAACATTTTCTAAGTACAAAAGTAATCAAATTCAGCATTTAAAAAAATGGGACACACTTAATACATTTTATACACTTTATTACACTTTACAATAATTTGGAAACTGAAAATACTAAAGCTACACTGTTATAGCACATACAGAATGAGGTCTGGAAAATCTTGCTAAAATAACCATGAACCTGCTGGGAAATAATGTCACCTAGAGTGCAGCACGTCTCTCTAAAATCTCAATATACATCTTTGCATCAGTGGTACACCACACAATGGGTGGTATGAAAGCTTAATGCTATGGGTACAGATGCACCCCCATAACATGGCAGATGTTGACTTTTGCACCTTTGCTGTAAACAGTCTAGATGTTTCTGTTTGTGTTTGACACAGAAAACTTCTGTGTTTTTACCTATAACATTTAAAAGTGGAGCAACATCCACTTTTTAAAATTAATAACAACTTTAAATCCAGTCCACCTGCACAATTTTGGGAAGTAACTCCCAGCCTATCAGCTGTGCCACCATGATGCCCTGTGGTAAAATAATATGCACATATGCTTAAACTACATACCCTAATTTTAAAAAGTTCAAACTAGATATGCTTGAGTAAAGTACACTTAAAGTACACTGGTTCCAGTCTGTGCTTTGCAGTGTGCATGTGCAACAAAGCATAGCGGGAGAACTTTGCAGACTCAGGATTAGCTGTTGGATTCAGAACTTTTTCTGAGGTAAGTTATTTAAGTTAATTACATTTTAGATATGGTTTCTGTGGTGTATTAATGACGAGACGGCTGCACGCATTTAACCACATTTACTGAAGCACTTGCATAAACAATATTACAACATGCCAACCGGGGCTCGTCTTCTGGCGCGTCTCCTCTGGACATGCGCATATCACATAGAACATATAAAACTACGGAAAGCCCATAAGCTCAATATACCACATCACCTTCCCCTTTACCTTAAAGGTAACTTGTCTAAGACTTAGACATCCCAAATCATATTAAATATATCTCCCCATTTACTTTAAGGTTAGCTTAGTGCATCACTTTAGCCAATGACCTTACATAAAATATATCATTACTATGCATTAAGATTAGAATTATCAACATTACCCATATTGCATAATAAAGTTAACTGAATGCTTTAACTGTAACTCAAACTAAACATCATCACTCAGTCTTGGTAACGTTGAGGCACTTTTGGGGTACGCTGGGAGCGCCTTAGGGTCACCGCAACAGGATCAGGCGGCTCAGCTAGGTCTGACAGTTCATGTTATAATCCGCTCTTACCTTGTTACTTTCGTTTTCTATGGTTATATTTTCATTTGTATTTTCCGCTTGTGTACTTTGTTAGTTCTGTTATCCTCCGTTTTATTTTTCGTTAAAGTTTATTTCGGACTTTCGCTTTTTATTCTTGTTAGATATGTGTGTGTTTTTGCCTGCCCGGCTTCCTTCTCCCCCCAGCGGCTTGGAGCGGTACTGTCCCCAGAAATTGCAGTGGAAGCCAGCCAATGGATCGCTGGAGGGCGGACCTCACTCACCTGTGCCTCATTTTCCATCTAATCAGCTACCGCTTATAAACGCCGGCTTTTTTACCACCCGTCGCCAGATTGTCTGCTTGTCACCGCGGTACAGAGACACCTGACTCCTGTTTTTCAACGTTGTTGTTTTCTTCCCTGTTGATTCTAGCCCAGCGATCCATTCATCATCCGGTTTCCCTGTTGGTTCCTGGACTTGGCTCCTAGCTCCTGTGACCCTGGTTCATCTTCCACTACCACCCCTGCACTCCTGTTGGTTCCTGGACTTGGCTCCTAGCTCCTGTGACCCTGGTTCTTCTCCCACTGCCACTGCTTGTTCCGCCTAAGCTCTGGACAGTGTTGGACACCAACCCCTCTTGTTCCTGGACTCAGATCATAGCTCCTCTTTACCCACAGTATTGCTCCAGCCGCTTTAGTGTCCTCTGTTTGGACCTATCACCATTTCCCCTGTTTGTCTGAATCTCAAATAAATATTCATTGTCAACTTGAGTTCTCGCTCCTTTTTGTGCATCCATACTTGGGTTCCCCTACGTTACGGGTTTTCTCAAACCCCCATTTCTTAACAGTACAATCTGGCCAGCATGGAACCCGTGGATGCACAAACAGGCGAGGACCTTACTGTGGGCATGGTCCTGACTCGGCACAACCAGATGTTGGACACCCTCACCCAGCGGCTCGCGGATCTTACCCAACAGGTTGCCCGTTTAAGCCCCCCAGTGCCAGTTCCTCTCGCTGAACCCCAGGTGCCTCTGGGGTCACCCGCTGTTCCCACAGAGCCTGGGGCCCCAGAGGTTCCTTTGGAGATACCCATCCCCAACCCCGAACCCTTTCATGGGGACTTGGACAGGTGCCGAGGTTTCCTGTTCCAGTGCCAATCTATCTTTCGTCAGCGTCCCACCACATTTGCCACTGTAAGGTTGCCTTCATAATTGGTCATCTTAGGGGCAGAGCACTCTCTTGGGCTGAGGCGGTTCAGTCCCGAGAGGACCCGCGGGGGGGGACGTTCTCTGACTTCCTCACCCGTTTTAAGGTTGTCTTTGACCACCCAGACCACTCGGGAAGTGCCTCAGCCCGCCTATTTTCCCTACGCCAAGGTTCCCGGTCGATGGCAGAATATTCAATTGAGTTTTGGACCTTGGCTGCTGACTCAGGGTGGAATGAGGAGGCTCTTCGGGAGGCGTTCCAAAGGGGCCTCATAGAACCCCTGAGGGATGAGTTGGCGGTAAGGGAAGAAAACCCTGACCTTCATTCCCTGGTCGCCCTGGCTATCCGCCTGGATAACCGCCTCCGGGGTCGGCGCCGCGAAGGGGCAGCCAGGCTTGGCCCAGGGTCTCGTCCACCTGTTTCCTTGTTTTGTCCCCTGGAGCCCTCTGGCAGTCCCGTTGGCACGCCTTCATCCACTATACAACAGCCTGAACCGATGCAGTTGGGGCGTGCTCGGCTCACCCCCGAGGAGCGGGCTCGTCGCTTCAGAACCGGGCAGTGTTTGTATTGTGGCGAGGTGGGACATATTTTGCAGGTGTGCCCTACCCGACCAAAAAGAGAGGGCTCGTCAGTAGCCGTGGGGGTACTGGCGGGCCACTCTCAGCAACCCCCACCACCCAGGGAACTTCACCTTCGGATTCGGGCCACCCTCTGCTGGCACGGCGGCTCAGTTCCCCTCCAGGCCCTTGTGGATTCGGGTGCAGAGGACAATTTGCTTGATGAGGGGCTGGCAGCCCAGACAGGGTGCACCCTTGAACCCCTCGATCCCCCGGTCACCGCGTGTGCCCTGGATGGAAGGGTCATTGCTCGGGTCACCCACCGCACCACACCTTTGACCCTTATTCTTTCGGGTAATCACCGGGAGACCCTTTCTTTCGCTGTAATCAAGGCTCCCCAGACCCCCTAGTTCTGGGCTACCCCTGGTTAGCGCTCCATAATCCCCATATTGACTGGGCCCTAGGACGAGTGGCGGTCTGGAGCGACTTTTGTCATGCTAATTGTCTGGTCTCTGCCATCCCACAGCCAGGAAATCCGACTCACACTCCCCCTGACACAGAAGACACCGACCTATCCAACGTTCCCCAGGAGTATCATTTTCTCCGTGAGGTTTTTCGGAAAGACCGTGCCCAATCTCTACCCCCCCACCGACCCTATGACTGTGCCCTTGATCTGTTACCTGGAGCTCCACTGCCTAGCAGCCAGCTGTACAACATCTCTCGGGCTGAAAGGAGCGCCATGGAAACCTACATTTCCGACTATCTCGCCGCGGGGATCATCCGCCCGTCGTCCTCTCCCTTGGGGGCGGGGTTCTTCTTTGTGGAGAAGAAGGACAAAACCTTACGGCCGTGTGTCGATTATTGGGGCCTTAATCAAATCACAGTGAAGAACCGTTACCCCCTGCCCTTGATTTCCTCTGCCTTTGACCCACTGCAGGGCGCCACCATCTTTACCAAGCTTGACCTACGTAACGCTTATCATTTGGTACGAATCCGGGAAGGCGACGAATGGAAGACAGCATTCAACACCCCATTGGGACACTTTGAATATCTTGTTATGCCTTTTGGGTTGTGTAATGCCCCAGGGGTGTTTCAGGCATTGGTAAACGATGTTCTCAGGGACTACCTCAACCGGTTTGTCTTCGTGTACATTGATGACATTCTCATCTTTTCCAGGTCACTGGAGGAACATAGCGCTCATGTTCGCCAGGTCCTCTCACGGCTCCTAGAAAACAAACTTTTCGTCAAGGCTGAAAAGTGTGAATTTCATGTGGACTCTGTAGAATTCCTGGGGGTGATTCTTGAGCGCGGCCAGGTTAGGGCCGACCCCCACAAGATTCGTGCGGTAACTGAGTGGCCTACACCCACCTCGCGTAAGGAGCTCCAACGCTTCCTTGGTTTTGCCAACTTTTACCGGCGGTTCATCCGTAATTACAGCCAGGTCGCAGCACCCATCACTCGCCTTACCTCCACCAAGATCCCTTTCACCTGGTCCCCAGAGGCCGAAGAAGCTTTCTCCCATCTCAAGGCCCTATTTACTTCAGCCCCCATCCTCATTCAACCAGATCCCGACAGGCAGTTCATCGTAGAGGTCGATGCATCGGACACGGGGGTGGGGGCTGTCCTATCCCAGCGAGCGGGGCCCGAGAACCGTTTACACCCATGTGCCTTCTTCTCCCGTCGCTTATCCCCAGCGGAGGCCAACTATGATGTGGGTGACCGTGAGCTGTTGGCAGTGAAACTGGCCCTGGAGGAGTGGAGACACTGGCTGGAGGGGGGCGCTCAGCCCTTTATCGTTTGGACGGATCATAAAAACCTGTCCTACATCCAGGCGGCAAAGAGGCTAAACTCCCGACAAGCAAGGTGGGCACTTTTCTTTAGTCGGTTTGACTTTGCTATGACCTACCGGCCCGGATCACGTAATATCAAACCGGATGCCCTATCTCGTCAATACTCCACAGAGGAAATTCCAGCCAGTCCGACAACCATTCTTCCACCCAGCCGGGTCATTGGACTACTCACATGGGACATTCGCAGGATTGTCACTGAGGCCCAGGCGCAGGAACTAGATCCCAGGTCAGGACCCCAAACCTGTCTTTTCGTCCCTACCACAGCTCGCTCCCCTGCCTTGCAGTGGGCCCATGGCTCCCGCATTGCCTGCCATCCTGGTGTTAGCCGCACACTGTTGCTGTTAAGGAAACACTTTTGGTGGCCATCCATGGAGGCTGATGTCAAGGAGTTTGTGGCCGCTTGCACGACATGCGCACGTAACAAGTCCTCCCACCAACCTCCAGCAGGACTACTACATCCACTTCCAGTCCCGGGTCGCCCATGGTCCCACATAGCGTTAGATTTTGTCACCGGTCTACCTGAGTCAAGCGGGAATACGGTGATTCTAACCATGGTGGACCGGTTCTCCAAGGCTGTGCACTTTGCGGCCCTGCCCAAACTCCCCACAGCCTTCCAAACGGCTGAGCTATTAGTTAACCTGGTGTTTCGCGTGCATGGGATCCCTGCGGACATTGTGTCGGACCGTGGGCCCCAGTTTACCTCCCAGGTCTGGAGGGCTTTCTGCAGAGCCTTGGGCGCGACGGTCAGCCTCTCGTCTGGCTTCCACCCTCAGTCCAATGGACAGGCGGAGAGGGCAAATCAGAGCTTGGAAGCCGCCCTACGATGCATGGCCGCCCGCAACCCCAGGGGTTGGAGCTCCCACCTAGCTTGGGTCGAGTACGCCCACAACACCCTGATCTCGTCCGCCACAGGTTCTTCCCCTTTTGAGGCCTCCCTAGGCTATCAGCCCCCGTTGTTCCCCGAGCAGGAAGCAGACGTGGCAGTTCCTTCCATTGAGCAACATCTCCGTAGGTGCCGAAGAGTCTGGAAGACCACCCGGGCTGCTCTCCTCCGGACTCGTGACAACAACCGCCGGTCGGCAGACCGCCATCGGAGACCTGGCCCCCCCTACGCTCCCGGTCAGGTCGTATGGCTATCTACCACGAATATTCCCCTGCGCTCGGTATCCAAGAAACTCTCCCCCCGCTACATCGGCCCCTACGTCATTGAGAGGATTATTAACCCCACGTCTGTGCGTTTAAGACTCCCTCGCCACATGCGCATCCATCCCACATTCCACATCTCTCAGCTCAAACCAGTGGCCTCCTCCACCCGCTACCGCTTATAAACGCCGGCTTTTTCACCACCCGTCGCCAGATTGTATGCTTGTCACCGCGGTACAGAGACACCTGACTCCTGAGCTGATCTCTCTTTTTTGAAGGACATTATCTTGTTGCCGTTCAAACTATTTTTCAACGTTGTTGTTTTCTTCCCTGTTGATTCTAGCCCAGCGATCCATTCATCATCCGGTTTCCCTGTTGGTTCCTGGACTTGGCTCCTAGCTCCTGTGACCCTGGTTCATCTTCCACTACCACCCCTGCACTCCTGTTGGTTCCTGGACTTGACTCCTAGCTCCTGTGACCCTGGTTCTTCTCCCACTGCCACTGCTTGTTCCGCCTAAGCTCTGGACAGTGTTGGACACCAACCCCTCTTGTTCCTGGACTCAGATCATAGCTCCTCTTTACCCACAGTATTGCTCCAGCCGCTTTAGTGTCCTCTGTTTGGACCTATCACCATTTCCCCTGTTTGTCTGAATCTCAAATAAATATTCATTGTCAACTTGAGTTCTCGCTCCTTTTTGTGCATCCATACTTGGGTTCCCCTACGTTACGGGTTTTCTCAAACCCCCATTTCTTAACAGTTCAGGTGCTGGGGATGCTCTGAAACTGCTCTCCATCGGCCCGGTCTCCTCAGCAACTTCCTCAGATTGCAGATCTGGAAGCCCCGCAGCATGGCGAGGTCTCAGCTGGTCTCCGTGGCGTCGGTATTCTTGATCCGTCGCTTCTCCGCGGACCTTGTAGGACACAGGCCCTGACTGCTGGGTGATGATTCCTGGGATCCATCTTGGTGTTTCGCCAGCAGTGTTTCGCAGGTAGACTTGCTCGTCAACGTCGAACTGCCTGTCCAACGCTTTTCTGTCATGTGCGTCTTTCTGCAGATACTGCTTCCTCCTCACCGTTTCTTGAATGTTGTGTTCTTGAAAAGACATGTCAGAACCAGACTGGACTTTCTGAAACCAAACATCTCCTCTATGGCGTGACAAAGGGGTACGAGATGACAATGCAGTAGTTCCTAGCTGTGTTTCTATTCGCCCAAAGGGTTCCTTGTAATCCATCCTCAGCATTATGGCTCTAAGGTCGCCCATACATAAATTGTCAGCTGCGGTTAACTGTTCAAACTCCTCTATCCAAGGTTGGGCCCCTTTAATTAGGGAGGTAAACTATTCACTAATGATTGCATATCACGGTGAGACCATGGGACAAAAATCTGACCTCCGGAGGCAGTTTCGATCAGTGGGAGTTGCAGGTGTTTCCCGCTTCTTAGTCTGAGTCCGTCGTCAGGGTGATTGATGGGCTGTCGATGCATTTTGTCTAACATATAATCGTCTTCTAGGTGTTCCGAGATTGACGAATCAATGGGGTTCGCAGGTGGTGGAGTAACAGTCATGGGAAGCGCCCTATAGTCTGTACTAGGGGATTTACGTGTTGCAGTGGGTATGGCTACCGGGTGAGTCCGTGTGATGGTCAATGTGGTGGGGTGACAGTCCTGCTGGTTTACCTGGGGGTATGTCATTGGGTGGGGATCAGTTGATGTCAAATGATAACCAGTCACTGTTATCTGTTCAGGGGGTCCAGGTGGCTTGGATGTGGGGAATATGGTTGGGAGAGCTCGAAAAGAGGATCTGGTCTGGTCAGAGCCTACACTATCTTGTTCCGACTCACCACAATCACTACGATTGCCTTGAGGTGAGTGTGTAGGTACCTGTTCGGGGAATCTTACCGTGTTATTTTCCGGTCTCTGTCGTTTTGTGCCAGCTGGTGACTGCTGCAAATCAGTCATTTTATCTACGGTTTGTTTGTGGTTTTTCCTTAGGTTAATCATTTCGGCGTTTAAGTCGTCCAACATGGTCAAGTGTACACTTAACTGCCCTCCGGTCACTACCATAGTAGTCTCTTGGACTTCCGGACGGTGATGTGTGGGTGAAACAACATCCTGCTTAGTGGGATCTGAATGCTCCCCATCCCTCAGCGACATCTGCTGGAGAGCTTTCAACATATTATTTGCATTTTCATATGGAGGAGGGGCCTTAGGTAGGGGCACTGCACCAGAATTCAAAACTGATGGATCAGGGACTGGTAACTTAGGCTGAGGTGCGTCAACGTCTGAAGTCTCAAGTCCTTTGTTCATTTCTCTATCTGCTTTGCTTATTACAATTTTCATATGTTGCAAACATACCTTAGTTCTAGCTAATTGGTCTTGCAGTTTTATCAACTGTCGCCTGTATGCTAATGACTTCAGTAGCCCTCCTTGATCTAATCTCTCCTGTTGTACCCCAACTTCTCCCTGCTGGTATTCCAAAATTTTTAATCTTTGTGCAGCTGGAGGAACAGACTCACTTGAAATTGGATACAATCCCCTAGTTACCCAACTACGAAATAATTTTTTATATTTCTCCCCTTCCTTGTCTCTACCTTTTACTGGAGTGGTGTCTTTAATCCTATTAATAACTACCTGCTGCAATTGTCCTGCTGTTAGATCTCCCATTTTAGGTTACACTACTGTTATATTTTGCTATCAGAGCAGTTAAAGTAAAACACAAGTGTGATGGACTGAATAAAGTGTCCAGCTAAAAGGCAATACACACCAAGTTATTCACCTGAGGAGGAAATGGTCTTACTCAGAGGTGGGGAGTCGCCGATGATGTTAGTCACTCGTGACGTCACTTTAGCTCTGCCTCTTGAGGGTCGTCCAGGGCTTCCTGGTGGGATTCCTCCAATTCACTACTTACTGTAAAAAGGGACCACATACAGTATTTCTACTACAATGGAGGCCTTAAACTTATTGGATCACATAGACACGTGTTTCCTAGTTTCACAACCCCCACACTAGGGCTGGACGATATGGCTAAAATTTATATCACGATATAACTCCCAATCTCGGTCGACACGATATAACTCAGACATTGACACGAACAATACAAATTCCAGAAAAACTGCCAAAAACATCAACAATGAAAGGCCTCACCTGTAAACTTCTGAACCCTGCAACAGTCTATGAAATCCCACTCTTTACAACTACACAATATTTTAGTAACAGTAACATATTAGCTTTTACCTTTTACTTGTATTCAGCATTTGTACACCGAGGAAAACACGACATCACTCTCAAATAAACACAAGCTTTGACAGTATATAATCCAATATTTCAACACATGTCTTAATCAGAGGTGGAAAGAGTACCAAAAAGTGTATTCAAGCAAAAGTACTATTACCTTAATGAATCTCCACCTAATTACGAGTAAAGTTACTACTCTGAAAATCAATTCAAGCAAAAAGTAGAAAGTAACTCATTTAAAACGTACTCAGAACAAACAGCAAGGGGTTTTCTTCGGTGTAATGCAAACAGGAGTGGATACAAACCTCACAACCGTAGTCTTTAATTCAAATGCAATAGAAGAAACGTTGTTCTTAACTCAAATGCAATAGAAGAAACATGTTGATGCAACAATTAAAACAGTTAGGGATGTGTAATGCGTCATTTCAAATGACATAAAACTTTTTCAAACTGTATAATCACTAGCGATGTGTCGTAAAATGATTCGAATCTATGAACCGGCTCTTCTAACCGAAACAAAGGAATCGACTCTTCCGGGAGTCGCCATGTAAATACGCGGTAACAGATGCTATTCAAAATGTAACAATTACTAATACAAAACATGCTTAAGCAAAAGCAAAATTACAGTCTGTGAAATGTGCTTTAAAAACTACTTTGTTACTGTAACCAGTGTGATCAGAGCGGTAACACTAAGCACTGGATTCGTGTATGCGGCGTACGTCATCATTCACCGACGCATGCGCACCGATCGAATTTGCCCAAAAATCATATCACCGTTATTGAAACATTTTCCATCGCGACATACATCGACATCAAATCACTGTCCAGCACTACCCCATACATTAAAACAAAAAAACAATATAACAATCTCTCAACAATACATGCACCAATACACTCAGCAAATCTGCTATCACGACTAACAAGCGCTGTGTTACTCACATAATTTTAATCTTATTCACTATAACAACTCTGATTAAGGAGATTTTCCTTAATTATGTGTGAAAATGTCCTATGTCACACATAGATTAATTCCACTCTAAGTACCCCCTTTCCTGGTTTAAGAACCTTAAAGTTTAAGAATGCTATCTACCTTAAAACACACTTAATAAGGTACCATAAATACTTCATCTTAACTCAGTTATTTTAAGATTATAAAATTAAATTAAATTATAAAATTAACTGCAGCACTTACCCAATCCAGGCATACAAAGACAAAACGGCCGTTGGACAAACATAACGCACATAGAGCCAAAATGGCGGATAGACAGAAAAGCACGCTCAGCTCTCCCAGAGCCAAAATGGTGGACAGACAGAGCCAAAATGGCGGATAGACAAAAAAAACACGCTCAGCTCTCCCAGAGCCAAAATGGTGGACAGACAGAGCCAAAATGGCGGATAGACAAAAAACCACGCTCAGCTCTCCCAGAGCCAAAATGGTGGACAAACAAAAGGTTACATACAAATACACACAGAAACACTGACAAACAAACTCCTGATGTACTATTTTCGAACCGAATTTAGAATTTAGAATAAACAAATTACTCGAGCCCCGTTGCCAAAACAGACGAGCCCGAATTTAGCATAATCTTATAGATCGAATCCCGTTCCCAGAACCAAAAGATTCTTTCAAGATTAAACGGCGCTCCGTTGCCCAAACAGACAAGCCCATATTTATTACAATCTTATTATTCCAGCCCCGCTACCAAAACCGACAGGCTCTCCTTTTAAGATTTGTAACAATCGAATTAACCGAATCCCGTTGCCCAAACAGACAGATTCGTTGGAATTTATTACACTCGAACTAGGTTCGCTTCGTTACCAAAACAGACAAGCGTCCTTTCCCTTCAATTGTGTCCCGGGCCCAGCCGCTGCCGAACACATGGCGCCCTTTACCATTTATTTTAACCGGTTTGGTTCGAACTCAGCAATCAGGAAACATACATTTTAGCTTTGGCATATATTCACAGTTTTAAACTATCTAATGATACTTTAGTAATTTAATCAGACACTTACGGACTCTGAGATTCAATTTCATACTTAATACGCTAAATAATAAATGCATCTAATATATACAGAGAACATCTGTTTACCTTGTAGGCGCGCGCCTTGTACTGAGTACAAAATATCCTCAGAATTCCAGGTCCTTAGCTCAGTCAGCTGAATTAATTTGCTGCTACTTCAGGTTTCTACGAACCATCCTCTGCTACCATCTGTTAGAATGAATCTTTTGTCGGGTGGTCCTGAAGTAAACAGTCGGGAAGTCCAGAAAGTACTCTTTAAAACACTTTATTAAGTGTAAAAATGATCTGTGAATATATGCCAGAGCTAGGCCGATCAGCGCTCCTTTCTCCTGCAGTATAGAAACACAACCACGTAAGAAAGAGGGCCGGCGTCTAAGCCCGCCATTCTTTTAAACTAGTCTAGGCTCCTCCTCCGCCGCTGCTGTTGGAGCCAATGAAATGTGCTAAAGAGGCCCAGGCTCCGCCCACCCCCTAGGTGGGGGTCTAGAGGAACTCTGCCAAGAGATCATGGCAGCCGCCATTTTGAACAATAGACCATGCGGCGGCCATGCGGCATGCATGTCGTAAAACTTGGAAAATGCCGTAAAACTTCCCATATTGAATTTTATGTTTAATAGTGATGTTTAATAATGATGTTATGTTCCAAAAATCCTAACAATGTCCTTTTTCAAAATCCAGCAGTTAATAAGGGGTAGTTGATTCCCAAATAAACTCATTTTATCTAGGCATAAAACATCAAAGTTTCCTAGGACAGGAGCCTTTAAATCCTCAAAAAGATCACAAATACAAAGCAGCAAACCGAGTAGCAAACCGCTTTTGCTTCCATCAGGAAAATGCTGTGTCTACTTCTTTTTACAAAAGAAAATATAGGTAATTCCCTCTCTATTGCCCCCTAAGGGAGACCAAGGGAACTGACCAAATGTAACTCTGGTGTTAGCCACCATGTCTGTTACAGTTGGGAGAAGGAAACCTGCAAATGTAAGAGAACTGTTGACCTAAGAAATGTCCAAAATTAGGTAATAGGTGAAGAGAAAGTCATTACAGGAAGAAATAATTTCAGTTATTAATTACAAAAGGTGTGCTACAAAGTAAAAAAATAAAATAAATAAAAATAATTAATAAAACGTTTTTAAGTTACCATCATCCTCTATCATGTGTTCTAGTTCAGACAGATACATATTAAACTGCATTTTAGAAACAAAGAAAGGTAAATTGGAAGCATGTTAATCTAGAACATATACAAATATATTAAAACCTTATATTATGCAGACAATGCGATATACACAGATTGATCAGGAGATCCAAAAATAGATAGGACATGAGCAGCCTGTTACAGTGGAGCAGTCTATATGGTGATACAATAGCTATACAGACAGCACTGAATAAGTAACACCAAAGAAAGTTATGAAGTGTTCGTAATCAATTTTAGTACAACTAAGTACTCAAACATCTTATTCATGCTGATCAGACCTTTTGTTTTACAAAATAATACAAAGTGGCATAAGTATACATTTTTTGGATACCAGCACATGAATCACAGTTAATGAGAAAGCAGAACAAATGTCTAAAGTCACTCACATTCAACAACCTAAACATTAAGGTGCAAGTGGGGTAAACATGAAGAAAGGATTTTAGAAGATACAAATATTTCAATATTGTCTTACATCAGAGCTTGGAAATGCCAAGTCTTCAGCAGTATTTTGGTAAAGAATAAATAATATGAAATGATGATGATGTGTGTACAGTGTTGCTGCAGCACCTGCACTTCCTGTGTGTTACTTCATAGAGACTTGTTTCCTCATGAGTTCAGCACTATTATACAGAGTCCTCACAAAGCTGTGATCAGAAATGGCTCCACTATGTAACTTACTGTACATTGGGAGATACACAGCACTGATTTTTACTGTAGCATCAGGTAATGTATTAACATTTTAATCAATGCACATGTTTTTTAAAATATTTTTAATCTTTACATTTTTAGTATTATTTGAAACATTTTCTTTTCTTTTAACAGGTGGTTTTGCAGATAAAATTTGGACAATAAATTCTGACATTGTTGCTAAAGAAACAGAAACTGTTACTCTTCAATGTTCATATGAGTCAAGCAGAAGCTACAATGATCTTTACTGGTACAAACAAAGTCCCAACAGCTCACCCCAATATTTACAGCACAAACAAGAATCGTCAGGTTCTACTGAATTTACTATCAGCAATGTAAAGCTGACAGATTCTGCGCTCTATCACTGTGCTCTTAGAGAAGCCCAGTGATACAAAGCTATTGAGATGCTGTACAAAAACTCACTTATATGAAGTTAGAAGATCAAAGTTATTTTCACACCTTATCAGTTAACCACACACACACACAGACACACACACACACACACACACACACAGAGGGTGTTTAGGTATAAACACTGACAGGTGAAGTGAATAACACTGATTATCTCTTCATCACGGCACCTGTTAGTAGGTGGGATACATTAGGCAGCAAGTGAACATTTTATCCTCAAAGTTGTGTTAGAAGCAGGAAAAATGGCCAAGCGTAAGGATTTGAGTGAGTTTGACAAATCGAGCATCTGTGAGATGTTCTGGACAACAAGTCAGATCGATGGAGGCCCCACCTCACAACTTACAGGAGTTAAAGGATCTGCTGCCAACATCTTGGTGCCAGATACCCAGCACACTTTCAGGGGTCTAGTGGAGTCCATGCCTCGACGGGTCAGGGCTGTTTTGGCAGCAAAAGGGGGACCAACACAATATTAGGACGGTGGTCATACCCGATTAGTGTATTATCAAGATTAAAGTGTAAACATTGTGTCACTTCTGAGTTGTTTATTCTGGAATTTTTATGGTTGTGTTTTATGGCAGTGGAAACTCATGAGTTAAGGCACTGGACTAGTAATTAGAAGGTTGCTGGCTCAGTCTCTACCACCAATGTGCCACTGTTGTACCCAGAAGCAAGGCTCTTAACCCTCTATTGCTTGCAGTGTAAGAAAGTGTGAGAAAGTTTAGAGGATGGAATATTCTGTGTATTGTGATGTTGAGCTTTTCATAAGTGTCATGGCATGCGGAAGCTTCTGGTCATCTTGTTCCCCATTTGGCTAAAGCGCTGGACAGGGTGTGATGGGTCAGTAATGATTTACTCCTGCTGTGTGGGCAGCTTAACACTAATGTTCTTCTCTGCAGACCCTGATAATGTGCTGCAGTCTGTGAGTGTCGCGCTTGGTGGCTGAGCTGCACCACACTGTAATGGACATGGTGATGACATTGACTCTATAATGGCAGTGTATATTATTATATTATTATAGCTCCTGGGGCAGCTTGAACTTTCTCAGCTGATGCAAGATTCAGTAACAGGTGTACGTCACTTCAGATAAAAGCGCCTGCTAAATGGCATAAATGTAAAATGCCGCCTTTCACTGATTGGTCTATAATTTCACCCAAGTAATAAGTTGAGCGAGCAAATCAGCTGCACATGCACAAACATATAAATCCCATAGCAAGTCAATTACCCAAATACATGATTTGAATAATCAGGTTACTGGCCAGAAATCCAGGTATCTTAATCAGATTATTCATCAGATAAATATTATTAAGGCTGACAAGCATCTACAACCCCAAATCAGAAAAAGTTGGGACAGCATGAAAAATGCAAATAATAAAAAAACTTTGACTTTTATTTCATTGCATTGTCTGGTCAGCTTCACTGTATTTATTAATAAACATCCATTCCTGCATTTCAGGTCTGCAACACACTCCAAAAAAAGTTGGGACAGTAAAGCATTTACCACTTGTAATGTTGCTATTCCTTTTCACCCTACTTAAAATACGTTTTGGCACCGAGGATACCAAGTGATTTAGTGTTTCAAACATGTCTTAAGATGTGCAACAGTACGGGGTTGTTGTTATAGCATTTTTCCTTTCAAAATTCTCCACACATTTTCTATTGGGAAATGGTCAGGACTGCAGACAGGCCAATCCAGTACCCATACCCACTTCTTCCACAGCCATGCCTTTGTAATGTGTGCAGCATGTGGTTTTGCATTGTCTTGTTGAAACATGCATGGACGTCCCTGGAAAAGATGACATATTGAAGGCAGCACATGTTGCTGTAAGATCTCAATGTACTTTTCTGCATTAATGCAGCCATTACAGAAGTGTAAATGACCTTTGCCAAGAGCACTGACACATCCCCATACCATGACAGACGTCTTTGGTCTGTAGCACACAGCATCCATTTTTACCAAAAAACCTGGAATGCTGATTCATCTGACCACAATACACATTTCCACTGTGTGATGGTCCATTTCACCTTATTAGTAGCCCTAAATTGCCCCTGTCCCAACTTTCTTTATAATGTGTTGCAGGCCTTGAGGCAGTTGAGCAGATAAAACATGAAATATCTTGGGTTCAAACTGCCTGCAATCAAATAAAAGTCAAAGTAAATGTAAGAAACATTGCATTTTTATTTTATTTGCATTTTCCATACTGTCCCAACTTTTTCTGATTTGGGGTCGTATCAACAAACCATCTAAGTCGGTAACGTTCTGCAGGCAAATGTTGGACTTTTTTTATTAACTCAATGAAATGAGTAAGTAAGCTCCATAAAAACACGATTTCATAAAGCCAAAACCCTTTTGATCACCCTTCCCCATTCTTTCTCCTGTATTACCCACTATAAAACCAACACCCTTCTAGTACCCCCCTTCATTTATTACCATTTCATTTTCCCTTTGATCCTTGTAATTCCTCCCCTCATTTCTTGTGTATATAAAGTCTTCCCAAAATATGTCTAGTTAGATTCTGTTGGTCTTCCAAGCTGTGCCCATACATCTGTATGTGTTAATAAAGACTCTTTGGATGAAGACTCGGTCTCCTGAATCCTGTATGCCGAATTTCTAACAACATTACAGATTAAGGATGTATACAGTATTGCAGCATTATGGTTTAGTTTTGGCTCATTAATCTTGGTAAGCTGTCTTTGACAGCTGGAAATGATAAGAATGCCTCTGAAGGACGAGCTATTTCAAAATCCTTTATCATTAGGATGCAAGTCAGGCCATGCAAGCACCTTCACTTTCTTTTCTCAGTTATTTGGCATTTTGTTTAGGGTTGTTGTCTTGTCAGAATGTCCAGATTTAGGTTATTTTTCATTCATTCATTCATTCATTCATTTATTGTCTGTTTCACAACCACTTTATTCTATTCAGAGTTGTGGTTAGTACAATTCACAAGACAAAAGGTAGGAAACACCCTGGGCAGGTTGCCAGTTCATTACAGTGCAAACACACACACACAAACCTAGAGCAAATTTTGTAGCTTCAATTAACCTGACTGAAAACCAGAGTCACCAGAGTAAAACACATGAGATCATGTAAATTCAACACAGAACGGACCTGAACTGCATCACTTGGGAATCAAACCCAGGACCTTCGTGCTGTGAGGCTGCAGTGCTCACTGTGCCACCATGGGTTGTTTTTACAGATGCTAATATGTTCCAGCACACAGCTTAATACATGTTTTCTTTAACAGAATGTATTGCAAAGTACTATTTGCCAAGATTGTACATATTTTACAGTAGGTACAGTGCTGTTGTTATTATATGGCAAGCCATTTTTCCTTCTAAATGCTTGTGTGCAAATTTTGACGTGTCTTTCAGTGCACTTTTATGAGTCTCTTCTGGCTTATTGCTTACCTTAATAAATACTTCACTTGGAAATTATTAATCAAATGTACAAACAATTATGTGTCGGCAGTGCAATAGTGAAAATGAAAAAGCGTGAAAAAGGGGACTCCCTAGCACAAAAGGACAGAGGAAACCCCAGGCCTGGGCTAAGCTAAGGTCTAAGCGCTGTACCCCTTATCCCAACAGTGCCCAGCAGGGGCCAGTCACCAGCAATCGTCAATTTCTCTTTCGTTTGACCGTTTATGAGAGTGCACCGTGCCAGGAGGCAATGCAATACCTGGTCAATGCGTGGAGTGGACGGAGCAAGCCCCTCTTCCGACTCCCGGGCCTAAAAATCCATTTAAATCCACCAAACTCTGCACTAACTCCTTCTTTTCTTTCCCTCCTTCCAAATTAACATTAAAGTCCCCCCCCCAACAACCAAAAAATCATTTGTTGCTCCCAACAAATTAACCTCTTCGTAGAAGCTCTTTCTCTCTTGTGGCTTTTGCGGTCCATATATATTTATTATTCTAATTTTTATCCCCTCCCAACTTAAATCAACCGCCACCAGCCTTCCTGCTTCTACTTCTAACACTTCTCTTAAACTCATTCCCCATCCCTTAAACAATATCCCCACCCCGCTTGAATGCACCCCCCTATAGACCATATTGATCTCCCCCCTCCCCATTCCCTTTGGTACATTTTCGCATCCTCTAAGTCCTTAAGGTGCACCTCTTGTATAAAACAAATGTCCAAACTTAAATCTTCTAATAATCTAAACACCGTTATTCTTTTATTTACATTTTTCAACCCTCTAACATTAAATGTCCCTATTTTAAACATCCTTCCCATTTGATTTTCTTAATGTTTTTCCTTTTTCATTTCTCAGCATTTCCGCTCTGCACTCCCTAGAAAGGGGGTTCCCTATATCCCACCCCATTTCCTTCTTCTTTCCTTCTTGCCCTCCCACTCCCCACCCTCCTTGCCAGCACTTCTGTCCAAATATTTTCTCTCCCTTCCTTTTCTGTACTCCTCTTGTCTTCCCCACTCACAAACGTGATCGGCTGTCCTATAACCGGTTGTTCTCCTTCCTTGCCAGTCTGTAGTGCTGCGCTTCCGATCTCTCTTGTTGAGAGATGGTCTAAATCCCTCAGCTCCTTCACCCGAACTATTTTGGGCTCCCAGTCTTCCTCCCTGTCTTCTGCTTCCCTCGTGGTTCGGACCTTGGAAGGGCCCGATTCTGAGTCCTCTTCCATTACCAGTCCCTCCAGGCTGTCCTGGATGCTATTTTCTGCCCACTCCGTCGAGCTCTGTGCAGAGGCCAGGTCCATTTCCTCTAGTGCGTCCGCCCAGCTAATAGGTGACCAGGGTTCTATCCTCGTTTCCGTCGGTGGGTCCTCCGTTTTCTGTGTTTGTTCTGTGTCCTGTCCAGGTGTTTCGTTATCTAGTCCTGTATCGTTGATTTTTTCTGCATGCGTTCCCTGCTGTCGCCTTTGGTGGTTGCTGTTGGCTTTTTGAGGCTCCAGAACCTCCACTTGGGTAGCATGCTGGACCTGTGCTGCCGTCGTTGTTTCCTGACCTGTTTCTGTAGCTGCTGCCCTGTTCTTTGCCCTCGGTTCCTCCCTGCTGGATCCTTGCCCGGCTTTTTCTCCTGTCTTTCGAGTCACCTTTGGTTCATCCTCAAAGAGACTGGAAAAGGACTTGCTCCACAGTGGGCACTCCCTGTAGAGGTGCTCTCTGCTTCCACACAAGCTACATTCTTTAGGCACCCCACAGTTGGCTGCCACGTGGTCCTGGGCCCCGCATAAGCGGCATCGCTGTCCAGTACAGTTTGCCTTTGTGTGGCCAAGGCCACCGCATCTCCTGCCGTACACAGGCTGCCCTGGATAGTGGAGGAAACCCCGGTGTGGTCCAATAGCAAAACTGCCTGGAGGGTGTACCAGCATTGCTGGATCCACCCGAAGCTTCACCTGGAACCTATACATTTTTTGGATACCAGCACATGAATCACAGTTAATGAGAAAGCAGAACAAATGTCTAAAGTCACTCACATTCAACAACCTAAACATTAAGGTGCAAGTGGGGTAAACATGAAGAAAGGATTTTAGAAGATACAAATACTGATCTAATTTGCAACATTTTCTCTTGATAAACATACAACTAATATTCACTGTGTTGTTTATTATGGTGCATCTACTGAATGACCCAAAGAAGATTTTGTCACATACAGTTATTTAAATCATGACTAATAACAGCATAATAACAACATTAAAGTTCCCAGCAGTGTTTTGATAAAGAATAGATACTTTACAATAATTATGTGTATAAAGTTGCTGCAGCACCTGCACTTCCTGTGTGTGACTTCCTAGAGTCTTGTTTCCTCATGTGATGAGTTCAGCACTATTATACAGAGTCCTCACAAAGTTGTGATCTGAAATGGCTCCACTATGTAACTTACTGCACATTGGGAGATACACAGCACTGATTCTTACTGTAGCATCAGGTAATTTATTATCATTCTAAATAAAGCCTGTGGTATTACGATGTAAAATCTTAGTTTATCATTACAACATTTTTATATTATTTTAAACAGTTTCTCTTTTTATTTTCTCTTTGATAGGTGGTTTTGCAGATAAAATCTGGCCAGTAAGTTCCAACGTTATTGCAAAAGAAACAGAGACTGTTACACTAAAATGTTCATATGAGTCAAGCAGCAGCAGTATTGTGCTTTTCTGGTACAAACAAAATCCTAACAGCGCACCACAGTTTTTACTGTATAAAGTTGCAAAAGGTGGTTCAGCTCAGAGCACTCCTGATGACCCTCGATTAAAGATAGAAACAACCGGGGACTCAACTGTACTGACCATCAACAATCTAAAGCTGACAGATTCTGCTCTCTATCACTGTGCTCTTAGAGAAGCCCAGTGATACAAAGCTATTGAGATGCTGTACAAAAACTCACATACATGAAAGCTTAGAAGATCAAAGTTGTTTATTCCCACAGCTTGTTATCAGTTAACCACACACACACACACACACAGTACAATATAAATAGCACCTGCTCTCTCTGAGTGATTGTTAGTATCTTTTTTTGTAATCATGCTCCTGTATTCTCTTCTACTTTTCTCAGCTATACAATGTAAGTCCATCTCATTATACTTCATGCAATCACAGAACGTGTTGTGTAAGAGTGTGAGCATAACTTCGTTTTATTTATCTTACATAAAACATTCTGTTTACCTGATTTGCAGGGAAGAGTTTGGCACAGTCAATAACACCACTGAGCGCCACCTGAGCGCTTTTTACATTTTTAATAGCAAAAAATTATCCATCATTAACTGGCTGGGTGTCTCACAACAGGGGACACATGAACCCAATACACTGTGGTGGGCATGAATATAGTTTCAAAGGGGACACTACCAACATCAGGATCCTGCTGCTGAGCCTCACAAACAGATTCCTTGGTGTCCCCATGGAAGGGTTTTGTGATCCCAGGATGATGGGTACATGTGCATTTACTAACCATAGAAATGAGTTACATTGTCATGGATCAAAACACAGCAGAAAAGGTTTAGAAGCAATTCGCAATTAGTAATTAGTACAAAATTGAACAAAAATATTTATTTCTGTTTCTACATGAAAAAATAACACAACACAGAGGAAATATACTACCGATAGGGGGCAGCATGACACCTTGCACTGAACTTGGGTTACAGTGAGATAATGGTAAAGTAATTGTACAATCATATATCATTTAAGTATTTTTCCACATATGAATTTGGACTAGATTCTTCCACTTACACTTCTGATCTTCTCTGATAAAAAATGCTAATGCTAAACAGATGTGTGTATGTATACAGTACCAGTCAAAAGTTCATGAATTAATCTACATTGTGTAATTATGTTGCAAACAAAAATGTATATAATGTAATTGTCACGTGGGAGAGAAAGGACTCAAGCGCGGAGTTAAAGTAAATAAAAGTTTATTTATTAACAGAAAAACACAGAACATCACACACAAGACAGAACTCAAAAACAAACATAAGGAACCCCGATGGACTTTAGCTGGGGAATGCAGGCAGCAACAAAAAGAAAAGAAGAAAACTAAAAGACGCTGGGCGCGAACCCCGGCCGCTCGGGTGAGAGCCGGGCGCGTAACCAGCGCGCTGCTGCAGCGGGGGGAAGCAGATGACTTCATGCGCTTAAGGCGCTACAATTATTTTTTGGCTACAATGCCTCGAAATCGCCTCAGGCGCAGTTCGAGGTAACAGACGGCTCCGTTATCAGCCGCAGCTAGAGCCAATCTATTAAAGCACACAAAAGGGTGCGGATTCGAACCGGGAAGGCTGGCAGGACAGCCGCGCACTTAGCGGTGTCGCCACCCAGCGGTTGCTGAATCCCAGAATAATTATTTTTAAGCTACCGAAAACCCCGAAATCGCCACTGGCGAAGTTCGGGGAAAACAGAGGGCTCCGTCATCAGCCGCAGCTAGAGCCACTCTGTTATGCAAACTGAGTAAAGCTCCTAGTGCGGATTCGAACCGGGGGTGCTGGCAGATCAACCGAGTGTTCTACCGAGTCGCCACCCACCGGTTGCCGAATACCACAACTAGAATAGCTAGGTAGACATTAGCGGGGAGAGGACCAGCGCCGTGTCACGGGGCTGGCTTCACCCGCTAATGCTAAATGCTAACGGGCAAAATAAAAACAGTACGAGGACTGCACGACATCGCACCACGCTACTTCTAAGAAGGTAAAAGAAAAGCTAATTACCTCAACCTTGCAGTCTACACACCCTGATGGCCTAATGCCACCGGGGGTACCTCTAAAACTACAAAAGAAGCGTGGGGGAGCCGTCAGCAGTCCCCACGGACACCGCAGTGCCCAAAACAAAAGGAGCAAACAAGACAAAAGGTGCGACCCCTGCAGTCAGGCGGCGTGCCCTTAAATAAGGGAGCCGCAGCTGCAGGTCGTCCACCCTAACGAGCTGGCCTAGTATTAAAGGCCTAGCTCAGTACTGCTCTGTAAGGCCTGTGACGTCGGGGAAGAGTGGTAAGTCCCACAAACGCCACAGAACCATTACAGTAATTAGATAGAATGTTTTTATCTATGTGAAAAAATACAGTGTATTCAGTTAAAATATTTAGTATGGCTGTGAGTGATTAATGTAAAGTTCTGATTTCATTCCCCACTCATATCAACTAAATATAGGAGGAGTTTGTATAGAACTGTAAAGTAGTACAATCACCCCGTCCTTCCTTCACTTCTCACAATACAAACATGATGTTCCTGTGTTCTCTTCTTCTCTTCTCAACTATACACTGTAAGTGCATCTCATTATTAATGTCACAGTACACAATGTGTTTTAGTTTTGCTGTTTGACTATTTATTTATTACATCACATAAAACATATTTATCTGATTTGCAGGGAAGAGTTTGGCACAGTCAATAACATCACTGAATGATACATTAAATGCAGCAGTGGGTCACAGCATTGTTCTGTCTTGTAAATATCAGAGTGCAAATAATCTGCAGTGGTATCGTCAGTATCCTGGATCTACACCAGAGTTTATTGTTCTTATCGGTGCATTTGGATCACAGCAGAATTCTAGCATCTCTGGTTTATCAGCTACAGTTGATGGAACAAAAAACTTTGTGAATCTGGAGATCTCCTCTGCTGCAGTATCAGATTCTGCTCTGTACTACTGTGCCATGCAGCCCACAGTAACAGGAAACTCCACAATGCTGTACAAAAACCAGTGTGTACAGATCACAGACTGAGTATCACATGGTTTTGTTTTTTAGATTCACGACAGACTTATAAAGTCATATTATTTATATTAAATACAAAGATACTGACAAACTTTATAGCATAAAGTATAAAAATAATAAAATTCTGCATCAAAAAATGGGACATGTTAGGTTTTTCGGAACATAAAAACGTACATTTAATATGGGAAGTTTTACGGCATTTTCCAAGCTTTACGACATCCAGGCCACGTGGTCTTTTGTCCAACATGTCGCCGGCTAGGCTCTCTCCCTGACTCCTACAGAGGGGGGGAGGCAGAGCCCGGGGCTTGTTAGCACACTTCATTGGCTCCACCAGCAGTAAAAGAGGAGGAGCCTAGACTAGTTTAAAAAAGGACGGCGGGCTCAGAGGAGCCCTCTTTCTTACGTGGTTTTTTCTAGACTGCAGGAGAAAGGTGCGCCGGTCGGCTTAGCTCTGATATATATTCACAGATCATTTTTACACTTAATAAAGTGTTTTAAAGAGTACTTTCTGGACTTCCCGACTGCTTTCTTCAGGACCTGTTTGAACCAAAAGATTCATCCTAACAAATGGTAGCAGAGGATGGTTCAAGAGGTCTGAGAATTGCATCAGAATTAATTCAGCTGACTGAGGTAAGACCAGGAATTCTGAAAAAATCTTTTGTACTCAGTACAAGGCGCGCGCCTGCTTAAGGTAAACAGACGTTCTCTGTATATATATTAGCTGCATTTATTATTTAGCGTACTGAGTGTGAAAGTGAATCTCAGAATCCGTAAGTGTCTGATTAAATTACTAAAGTATCATTAGATAGTTTAAAACTGTGAATATATGTTGGAGCTAAAAATGTGTGTTTCCTGATATCTGAATTTGAACCAAACCGGTTAAAATAAATGGTAAAGGCGCCATGTGTTCGGCAGCGGCTGGGCCCGGGACACAATTGAAGGGAAAGGACGCTTGTCTGTTTTGGTAACGAAGCGAACCTAATTCGAGTGTAATAAATTCTAACGAATTCGTCTGTTTCGGTAACGGAATTCGGGTAATTTGAATATTAATCTCAAAGGAGTCTGGCTGTTATGGAAACGAGACTCGGCTAGTTCGTCTGTTTCGGTAACGGAATTAGCCTAATTCGGTCGTTCTAAATTCTAACTAGCCTGTCTGTTTCGGGAACGGGGCTGGAATAATTTTATTACTTTAAATTCTAAATCCGGTTCATCGGGAGTTTTGTTTGTCAGTAAGTCTCTGTGTATGTTTGTCTGTGAAACCGTGTGCTGGATGTGCAACGTGGTTTCTTTTGTTATCGGCGCCATTTTTTTTTTTCTTGAGAACGCAGTGTGGCTTTCTGTCTGTCCGCCATTTTGGCTCTGTCTGTCCGCCATTTTGGCTCTGGGTTGCGCAGCGTGGTTTCTTTTGTTCGCCGGCCATTTTGGACCAGAGAGCTGAGCGTGGTTTTCTGTCTGTCCACCATTTTGGCTCTGGGAGAGCTGAGCGTGGTTTTCTGTCTATCCGCCATTTTGGCTCTGGGAGAGCTGAGCGTGGTTTTCTGTCTGTCCACCATTTTGGCTCTGGGAGAGCTGAGCGTGGTTTTCTGTGTATCCGCCATTTTGGCTCTATGTGAGCAGCTTGCCGTATCTCTTGTCCATCGGCCATCTTTGTCTTTGAACGCCTGGATTGGGTAAGTGCTGCAGTTAATTTTATAATCAACTTTATTTTTATAATCTTAAGATAACTGAGTTAAGATGAAGTATTTATGGTACCTTATTAAGTGTGTTTTAAGGTAGATAGCGTTCTTGAACTTTAAGGTTCTTAAACCAGGAAAGGGGGTACTTAGAGTGGAATTCATCCATGTGTGACATAGGACATTTTCACACATAATTAAGGAAAATCTCCTTAATCAGAGTTGTTATAGTGAATAAGATTAAAATTATGTGAGTAACACAGCGCTTGTTAGTCGTGATAGGAGATTTGCTGGGTGTATTGGTGCATGTATTATTGAGAGATTGCTATATTGTTTCTTTGTTTAATGTATGGGGCAATGCTGGGCAATAATTCGACATCAATATGTCGCAAGTGGGGAATGTTTCAATAGCGGGGATATGATTTTAAACAAATTCGATCAATACACATACATACACGAATCCAGTGCTTAGTGTTACCGCTCTGATCACACTGGTTACTGTAACACAGTAGTTTTTAAAGCACATTTCACAGACTGTAATTTTGCTTTTGCTTAAGTATGTTTTGTATTAGTAATTGTTACATTTTGAATAGCATCTGTTACCGAGCAAAATAAAAATAAAAAACGCTAAAGAAATCGCGAATTCAGTGAGTTGCGACAGGGAGTCGAGTCTTTTGTCTCGGTTCCTTTTGAAGAGCCGCGTATTTACATGGCGACTGCCGGAAGAGTCGGTTCCTTTGTTTCGGTTAGAAGAGCCGATTCATGGATTCGAATCATTTTACGACACATCGCTAGTGGTTATACAGTTTGAAAAAAGTTTTATGTCATTTGAAATGACACATTACACATCCCTAACTGTTTTAATTGTTGCATCATCATGTTTCTTCTATTGCATTTGAGTTAAGGACAACGTTTCTTCTATTACATTTGAATTAAAAACTACTGTTGAGGTTTGTATCCACTCCTGTTCACATTACACAGAGGAGACCCCCTGCTGTTTACTCGGTGAGTACATTTTAAATGAGTTACTTTCTACTTTTTGCTTGAGTGGATTTTCAAAGTAGTAACTTTACTCGTAATTGAGTAAAGATTCATTAAGGTAATAGTACTTTTACTTGAATACAATTTTTTGTACTCTTTCCACCTCTGATTAAGACATGTGTTGATATATTAGATTATATATTGTCAAAGCTTATGTTTATTTGAGAGTGAGGTCGTGTTTTTCACTGTGTACAGATGCTGAATACAAGTAAAAGGTAAAAGCTAATATGTTACTGTTTCTAAAATATTGTGTAGTTGTAAAGAGTGAGATTTCATAGCCCTATAAATCTTATGAGGTGTGATCATTTGTTTGCCTCTTGAATTAAATTGGAAATAATGCCAGAAGGTACCACTATTTCTGTAAAAGACAGGGACTCTGATCCCTTCTGGATTTGTGCAGAATTTTCTTTGTCTTTGTCTGCTACAGAAATATCCGTAGTTATACTAAGTGATCTTGCCAAATTATGTTCTATAACTGAAAGGAAAACATCTCACGTATCAAGTTAATGATTGTATAAATACTACAGTGTACTTCTAAAATTGAACATTATTATCAAATGCTGTAATGTACTTAATCCTACCACTTTTTACTTATTGCAGGAGATGGTGAACATCATGACTGTATTACTCTATCTATTTTTTCTGGGCCTGATAGGAATCCTGAATTGGAAATGTTTGTGAAAGGGATTTGCATCCAGAGGTGCTGCAACAGACAGGAAACAAGTGGGCTTAGTTAAAATTTTAGCAAATGATACTTTGTGTCATTGTCCCTCCTATTCAATTTATTGGCTTAAACTGTTGAACTACATGCTTTAATAACAGCCTCTAGACTGGCTGCAAGCAAAACTGCTTACATGTTTTCACATATGGAATCGAACAATTGGTTGTATTTGGTGGAAGAGTGTCTTGTTTTGACTAATTTAAATTTGGAAATCGCCCACCATACCTTGTTGCACAACTTGTGGGTGCAATTCTGCTACCCAAACAGAGAGCCATTTTGTAAATTGTGCATATTCTAAAGTTTTGTTCCAATTTTACAGGACAATGCCAGAGGTGACACTGCCGACAAAGCTGTTGCACACCTTCCACTGCTCACTAACGACATTATTTGTTTACAGGTCCAGCTAACACCAGACTTTGATTGAACTAACTTTAAAATTCTGTGCTTTCCAACAGGATAAACACATTTAGAAGGTTTATTTAATGTTTTATTTTCAAGATTTGATTGTAAAATTTGAAAAAAGGGGGGAGTATTATGGCAGGAATAAGAATTTATGTTTAAAATGCCGCTTTGTGTATTAAATCCTGTGATACATTGTGCTGGGGCAGCTGGACTGGCAGACCTACGGATATGCATGCAGATTCAGGTACGTATATGCATGCAGATTCAGGGACGCCTGGTGAAGGTAATCTTCAGCCTTACCTCACATATGAGGACATTACATTTTGGTTTTGTTATGCCTTATTCCTTGACCTGCTAAACTTTGATCGATTGTCCCCGTTAGTGGGCACTTTTGTCTGCCAGCTAGTGGTAGCAAAAGTACTAGAACACTAATAAAGTTTGTTTGCTTCTTTATTAAGATTTTGACGTTATGTTTTGCACTTTGGTTACATTTATGACAGGAGCGGTGGTTGCTCATTGCACGGGATTCAGGTTATATCGGGCACAGTCGTGGACAGTTCAGTGTCTCTGGTTCGCCTCGCTGGCATGTCTTTGGACTGTGGGAGGAAACCGGAGCACCCGGGGAAAACCCACACGACAACATGCGGGCTCCGCGGAGGGGGGACCTTCTTGCTGTGACAGTGTGCAACGGTACTACCCACTGAGCCACCGTGTCACCCAACTAATAAGGTTAAAAACAAAAGGAATAGGGAAAATGCATTGAAAAAATCAAAGCTCGGGTCTCAGGAGATTAAATATAATTGCTTACACGGACTCCGGTAAGATTCAATTTAATTGGTAATATTTTTTGGAAATTGTTAAATGGCAATTGGTAATATTTGATGCTTGTGTTGTATCCGATGAATCTTTTCTAGCTAATTGATCAGGTCAACTCACTCATTTTATACTATATAGTTTATTGAAGAAGTTAGATTGGTTCAATGTGGTGCAGTAAACCTTGTGGCAATACTATGCATGATCATAGATGAGTGGCAGACGAGTGCAATTTAAAGATTGAGGGAATAGTGAGAAGAAAATAACTTGTTAGGAGAGAAGTACATGAAGGGGGGTGACTGGAGACCCAGGTCATAGGTTTCACAGACACACAGCAACCCAGCGGGGGGTTGAGGCCATAAACTGCAGGCCCTGCATGAGTAAAGAGAAGTCTGATATTTAATCTACTGTGTACGGGCTGAGGATGGTGGACACTTATGCAGTACCAAAGATGATGTAAAAATTATGAATACCAGATCTTGCAGATGTGTGTCATGGCTGTTGTTGCATTCTGATGTTTGAGTAAAGCAGTGTTCAAGAGGCATATGGGGTGCTACAGGGAACTAAACACAGCAGAAAGCTCGACAAAACCAACCATGTGGAAGAAGAGTCCAGCGGAATCAACGGAGCGAAACAAGACGAGGGGGGAGAATTTAGTTAGACTAGGAGACAAAAAAACATAAACATATAGTTCGCAGACACATAGACCATCTTTGAAAACACTAGTTAAGTGCAACACACATAGTTTAGCTACAAAACGCAAGGGGTTAGTTCAGGATTGTTTACAATGTATATATGTTTGGTACTTTTAGGAAGGATATTCTCTGTTACATCGTTTAAATGTTTGTGCTGCTGTGGAAACAGGTAAGACCGACAGGGGAGAATCCATAAGACATTAGGAGTCATGCAGAGACACAGGAGCTATGGGCCCCTTCTGAATATCTGCAGCTCCGTCTGGTGGAGGACAACCTGAACGGACTTCCTGTAGAAGCCACGCACCCATTGTTTTTATTTTATTTTTCTTCTCTTTTTGATTTCCTATTTTTTAAATTACTTTATTTTGATTTCCTGTTTTTATTATTTTTTGTTTGTTTGTTTGTTTTAGGGTTAGGAGCTGTTGCGATAGGTACGGTTCCTTTAGTTTAATTGGTAGCCTTTTTATTTTTAGAAACGTTTTATTGTAAAAAATTCAGCCCAGTGGCCATGTAGTCAGAAGGGGTTAAATTGGGGGTTGCTGACGGCTATCCTTATCTCCTGGAATCTAGAAAACACCTAACCTATAGTTAAAAGTTATTGTGAAAGCATTAAGATGCTTTCAAGGGGGGCTTGTTAGGTTTTTCGGAACATAAAAACGTACATTTAATATGGGAAGTTTTACGGCATTTTCCAAGCTTTACGACATCCAGGCCACGTGGTCTTTTGTCCAACATGTCGCCGGCTAGGCTCTCTCCCTGACTCCTACAGAGGGGGGGAGGCAGAGCCCGGGGCTTGTTAGCACACTTCATTGGCTCCACCAGCAGTAAAAGAGGAGGAGCCTAGACTAGTTTAAAAAAGGACGGCGGGCTCAGAGGAGCCCTCTTTCTTACGTGGTTTTTTCTAGACTGCAGGAGAAAGGTGCGCCGGTCGGCTTAGCTCTGATATATATTCACAGATCATTTTTACACTTAATAAAGTGTTTTAAAGAGTACTTTCTGGACTTCCCGACTGCTTTCTTCAGGACCTGTTTGAACCAAAAGATTCATCCTAACAGACACTTTATACATTTTATACACTAATACTAATACTAATTGTTGCAGTTTTGCTAATTAATTTTAGCCCATTCTTGCTTGATATAAAAGCTTCATCTGGAATAAAAGCCGGCCAGTCAAACACAAGCACTCAGAGTCTACAAAGCTACACTGTAGCACATACAGAATGAGGCCTGGGATTGTCTTAGTGAAATAACCATGAACCTGCTGGGAAATGATATTACCTTGATGGCAGCACATGTCTCTCTTAAACCTCAACATACACTTATGCATCAGTGGTACACCACTCAATGTGTGGTATGAAAGCACAATGCTATGGGTACAGATGCACCCCCATAACATCACATTTTTATTTATAACATTTAATAGCGGAGCAACACTTATGTTATGCCTGATCGGGGTATTTTGCCACTTAACACAGCCAACCACTGCATTAAGAAATAATGAATTAAACTCACATCAATTTTATGCAGTAGCAATTCCATTTGCTAAACTGCACCAGTTAAACTATTGTTAAAACAGAGGTTGTGCGTTAAAAATAAACGTAAGGACTTGCATGCCAACGCGAACTACAAGTAGTAGTGAAGTAAAGTGTTTTCCAGTGTTTTTATAGTTTTTACAGTGTTGTCACAAGAGAAATTATACACCAGATGGCAGAATCCATCTACATCTTACAAACCACTGAAACATCTGCACAGTTTAAACAGGAACTACGCTGTACAAAAAGCCACTAAGACTCACTCTGCTTTTCTCAGAAGAGGGAGCTATTTGCCTTTCTTTTACAGTTTTTCTCAATCGCTAAAACACTAAACCCCATTCTTGAAACACATCCGTCAACTGTCAAAACTTGTCTATTGAATTAATTACTCTTTTCACAAAACCTTAAACTATTTTATCCTAGACAGTTTTCATATCTGATTCAACCTTTTTGCAAAACTCTAAACACATTCTCACTGACAAACACACATTCTGCATGATTTGCACTTTAATGCAAAATTCTTCTCAGCATACCCATATCTACTCCAGGCAATGCAGCATGGATGCAGCATGTGATGACATTAGAGTGAATTATTTTCAAGCCTGGATTCTGCATGACTAATTTTTTCCCGTTGTCTATATAGGGAGAATATTGCCTGTGATGTAGATGAAGTCTTGTGCCTTGACCCAGCCCAGAGGCATGATCCTGAGGCAGAATAAACGAATGATTTTGCAAACTGTATATACAATAAATAAATATACTACAGTTCATATACAGTATTTCTTTGTTAGTTCTCTAAACACATCAGTAAATATGTTTTCATGTATACAAAAAAAAATTCCTGAATAAAGATGTTTGGTTTTGCTATAATAAAGGCACAGCATATTGTTTTATGTAGTGTAATGACTGTTGTGTAGTGTTCATGTATTGTTTTATGTACTGTGTAATAACTGCTGTGTAGTGTTTATGTATTGGCTGGATATGTGTGTATTTTGACAAGCAGCGTTTTATTTTGAGCATAGATAAAATAGTTGATTGTTTGAAATTGCAAGACAAGTCAGATGTTTAAACCCCTTCAATTACCTCAAATTACTAGTCCAGAATCTTAACAACTAAAGTACCTCTGCCCCTATTAATATCTATTGACATTTTACCTGAGTTAGTTATGGTCTATAAACTGGGGTAGGTAAATTAAATGATGATTCAATTAATCATCAGCATTGTTATGAATAAATCTGTAACACAATATACCATTAAACTCACCTGTAAACATACACCTTAAACAGTCATCCAAAGATTCAAAATCAATAATATAAAACTAACAGATGGATGGATGGTGATATGTGTAAAGTGCAATTCATGTATATAGTGTTTCAGTAATGTGCCAATAGAAATATTAGTAACATCTGTATGCTGTTGAAGTGTAGCAACAAACACATCATAAACTGCAGCTACACTTTATTATCTACATAAAGGTTTTGTTTTTATTTATATACAATGGTTTATTAGTCTATCTTCATAATATCAGATAAAGGTTGATATGAGTTGACATGGATGTAACTGGATTGGGGGTGGGGATCCAGATGTGGTTACATACAGCAGAGACACTTTCAACTCTGGATGCCAGATCTGAATCAGACACTCAGCACAATGATGTTACTCCTCTTCTTCATTTTCATTATTGTTGATGATAATGCTAAGTGATATACAAGAGGCATCATATTTAAATATGTTTGTATTGTCTACTATTAGAAGTATACATTCTATATTTAGAAATAAAATGTGTTTAATTTGGTATCAACAAAATGTTATAAGTTGTTATAATGTTTTATATCAGAAGCTGCTGAGAGCATTAAACCAGATCAAAACAGCTCATCTTCAACTGAAGGAAGCAACATCACACTGTCCTGTACATATGATGGATCGGTAAATAGTCTTCACTGGTATCAACAAAAACTTGGATCAAAACCAGAGTTTTTAGTGCTGATTATTGGAGATGGTGAAGATGATGAAACAGCTCAAGCCTCTGACCCAAGAAACTCAATGAAACGCTACAAAACAAAAACAAAGAAAACAATGGAACTGGAGATCGTCTCTGCCTCAGTATCTGATTCTGCACTGTACTACTGCGCCATGGAGCCCACAGTGACAGGAAATCCAGCCATACTGTACAAAAACCTTCTCTCAGAGGAGGGAGCTATTAGCATGTTTACATTTTATCACTTGCTGCTCTTTGTATCTAATAAACAATTATTCAATAAACAAGCATTCCTCTTGGCATATCCTTGCAAGCTCCATCAGGTTGGATGTGGAGCGTCGGTACACGGCCATTTTCAGCTCCTTCCACAGATATTCCAATGGATTCAGGTCTGGGCTCTGGCTCGGCCACTCAAGGACATTCACAGACTTTCTCCAAAGCCACTCCTTTGTTCTCTTGGCTGTTTGCTTCGGGTCGTTGTCATGTTGGAAAGTAAACCTTCACCCCAGTCTGAGGTCCAGAGTGCTCTGGAGCAGGTTTTCTTCAAGGATCTCGGTGTACTTAGCTGCATTCATCTTTCCCTCTATCAGGACTAATCACTCCGGTCCAGCTGCTGAAAAACATCCCCACATTATGATGTTGCCACCACCATGCTTCACTGTAGGGATGGCATTAGCCAGGTGATGAGAGGTGCCTGGTTTCCTCCAGACGCTTGGTATTCAGGTCAAAAAGTTCAATTTTGGTTTCATCAGACAAGAGAATCTTGTTTCTCATGGTTTGAGAGTTCTCTATGTGCCTTTTGGCAAACTCCAAGCGGGCTGTCATGTGCCTTTTACTAAGGAGTAGCTTCTATCTGGCCACTCTACCATAAAGGTGTGATTTGTGGAGTACTGCCTGGATGGTTGATCTTCTGAGTGGTTCTCCCATCTCCACAAGGATACGCTGGAGTTCTATGAGAGTGATCCTCGGGTTCATGTTCACCTCCCTGGCCAAGGCCCGTCTTCCCCTATCGCTCAGTTTGGCTGAATGGTCAGGTCTAGGAAGATTTTTGGTGGTTTCAAATTCTTCTCTTTATGAATGATGGTGGCCACTGTGCTCTTTGGGATCTGTAAAGCTGCAGCAATTTTTCTGTACCCTTCTCCAGATCTGTGCCCTGACACAATCCTGTTTCTGAGGTATGCAGATAATTTCTTTGACGCCAAGGCTTGGAGTTTGCTCTAATATGCACTGTCAACTGTGGGACCTTATATAAGCAGGTGTTGGTAATCCCCAATCATGTCCAAGCAATAGAATTTAGCACAGGTGAACTCTAATTAAACTGTAGAAACATCTCAAGCTGTATTAGTGAAAACAAACTGCACCTCAGCTCGTTTTCAGGCCAATCCAGCCCTCTGAAGCTCCTCCTGCCACACCTGATTACAAATGACACACCTGCAATAAGACCAGAAGAGCATTCCTCTTAGCTTGACCAGACGAGGTGGCCGAGTGGTTAAGGCGATGGACTGCTAATCCGTTGTGCTCTGCACGCGTGGGTTCAAATCCCATTCTTGTCGAAAAAAATACCTTTTAAAGGAGACCATTATACAATGTTTGGTTACTAATCTGTATGTCATTAACATTATATTAAAAGAACGGCTGTATAAGATGAACTATTTCTATTTGGTGTTATAGTTGTGTTTTTTTGTTAGTAGTGCCAATATTTAGCACAGGGGTTTTGTTGAATGTTTAAAGGCTTGGTTTTCAATGAGGATGGGATTCGAACCCATACGTGCAGAGCACGATGGATTAGCAGTCCATCGCCTTAACCACCACGTCAGAACATGCTCTACCTCCATGAAGTAAGCCAAAAACACAATTATATTTAAAAAATGCCTGTATAAGATGTGCTGTTTCTCTCTGGTGTTACAGTTGTATTTTTGGTGGAGTTTAATTATCAGAGCTGAAAGCCAGAATTAAACCACGCATGCAGAACACAACGGATTAGTAGTCCATCGCCTTAACCACTCAGCCACCTCGTCTCAACCTGCCTACGAAAATGTGTTTCTGGGCCGATTGGTCTGATTGATCAACCCAGACAGCTTGAACAGCTACATTGCCTTTTAAGAAATATCTGGGTGTTTATCAGAATGTGCACGCACACTGCATTAGTGCATTATTTGTTCAGTCTTTTACAAATCTACAAAATGTACATTGATCAATCAGACCAGAAACAAGCAGGTAAAGCAAGACGAGGTGGGGTTGCTGCGGCCACAACGCAGAGTACTAACCACTATACGATCACGCCATTCTAGCTATCAGCCACGTCCAGCTTACGTCCACTGCTCCCTGATAGACTGCAGTCATAGTTCCAACAGAACAAGCCTCTTGAGCTACAGCAACATGGTGCAGAGGAAGTAATTGGCAAAGTTTTGCTCAAGTCCTATCATAAAGACGAATTCCCATACCGGGAGTCGAACCCGGGCCACCTGGGTGAAAACCAGGAATCCTGACCGCTAGACCATATGGGAAACTGAAGGACTTGCCATCGGCTGATGCCAGCACCAGTCACTTCTTTCCACTTTGACAAGACCTGCATTGTTGGATCTGAGGTACCGAGAACCATACACGAGATATCTTGTGGCAATCTGTTCTTTGATATGCTACATGACCACCTTCCCATTGGAAAAACTTGCCCTTGATCCAATATGGCAGCTTTCAAGATGGCGGCCATGTTCCGGACATAGCCTAAAAGATAGGCCCCCTCACCCATTACTTTCTGGGGTATTCAGATATTTTCCCTTTCGTTTCTGAAATAAAAGAGTGTCCTGAGACTTTTGACTCACCCTGTACATATTTTACAGTAGGTACAGTGCTGTTGTGATTATATGGTAAGCCTTCTTTTTTTCCTTCTAAATGTTTGTGTGCAGATTTTTGACGTGTCTTTCAGTGCACTTTTTGCGAGTGTCTTCTGGCTTATTGCTTACCATGATAAATACTTCACTTATTATTAACCAAATGTACTAACAGTTATGTGCCAGTAGTGCAATACATTAAATACATAATAAGACATAAATCAAGAGTTTAGGTTAATGTTAACATCAAATATATAAAGACAGCAGTTCTGTAAGAATAAACATATTACATATAATATTTGCATAAATGATCAGTTATACAGTACAAATAGATGGTAGGTTTTGTTCCACACAGATGTAGTGAGTGTAAGTGTGCACATGATGGCAGGCTCCATCTACATGTTACTAAACTCTGTAACAGGGCTGTACTGCTGGAAAAGGAAGTTAAAGAGAGGAAATGGTTTAATTATGCATAAGATATGATAGCAGGTGTTGAGCTACATTATTCTGCAGTTCAGTCATGGCATTGTTTGGATTTCTGTGTCTTCTTTCCATTGTTTTAGGTGAGAAATAACATCACATAACACATGAGAACCTTTATCCAAACCTTAAATAGAAGTTACAATGTATCTGCTGCTAGATTCTTCTCAGTTTTTTTTCTTACACTCGTATCTTTATATACTGTATAAATAAACATTGTTCTTTCTCTGTCCACAGGTTTTAATCATGCACAGGAAATTAATTCAGTTTCAACCAATAAAACTGTCTTGGAGAGAGAATCTGTTATTTTATCCTGCAATTACAAAGGATCTGGTACAACTAATAACCTGCAGTGGTATCGTCAGTTCTCCACATTCAGACCAGAGTTCATTATTCGAGTTGATGAATATAAGAAAGAAGATGCAGTTCCAGGGTTTTCTGTAAAGATAAATGAAGATAAAAATCGAGTGGATCTGAACATCTTCTCTGCTGCAGTATCAGATTCTGCTCTCTACTACTGTGCTCTGCGGCCCACAGTGACAGGAAATCATAAAATACTGTACAAAAAACACACACCTAAGTTACATATATTAGTTCCTTTAGATAAAATGTGTACATTTTGGTAGCACTTCACAAAACATATTCACTTAAAAATGTTTTTTTTAAATAACTATATAGCCTTTTCTACAATAAAGAACTGTAATGTGTTAACAGTTAATTACCATAATTTTACAATAGAAATAAAGTGAGCTTACAGTAATATACTGTACATTTCCAGCACAGTTGCCAGTAATGTACTGTCATTCTACAATAACTAACTGTGGAGCATATTTACAGTAATGAACTGTAATAGGTTACCAGTTAATTACCGTAATTACTGTACAAACTGCACAATAGGTTCCAGTACTGCAGTGAAAACCTTAGTGCTATTGATAGTTTTTAGTGTACTAAGATGTTGTCTACGTTGTCTGGGACAGTTGTGGCCTAGTAGTTAAGGTACTGGACTAATAATGGAAAGGTTGCTTGTTCAAGCCCCACCACTGCCAGGTTGCCACTGTTGGGCCCTTGAGCAAGGCCCTTAACCTTTAATTGCTTAGACTGTGCACTGTCACAGTACTGTAAGTCGCTTTGGATAAAAGTGTCTGCTAAATACTGAAAATGTAATGTAATGTAAATGTCTATACAAAACTTGATGTCACACAAAACAAACACTACAATTCTCTTTTTATTTCCTCTTTTGTTTAAACAGTGTGAATTTTAGACATACATATTCAACAACTTCTTCAAACAAACCGCACATATACAGCACTATTAACAACTTAGCTCTCGAAACCAACACCAAATTATCACTGATTAAAAAGCATCAGCGCTCAGATGGCGCAGTGGGATATTCTGCTTGCACACTAACACCGAGTTTCTGAACTCCTCGGTTCGAAACTCGGTGTTGCCTCTGGCCGGCTGGGCGCCATCTAGCGGGCATAATTGGCAACCGTATCTGCACAGTGGGGGCTGGACTATGTGTGGGTGGGTGGGACTTCATACGCTGTGTACGGACCCTGATTGACGGAGGAGACGCCTGTACAGAGCGCATGGGCGAAAAGAGGAGGGCTGTACACGTGTCGGAAGAGGTGTGTACAGTGACGTTCTCTCCTCAGATGCAATCTGGTATCTCTCAGCAGCGGAAGACAAAATTAAGTGTGCTAAATTGGGAGGAAAATGTGTTTTTAAAAAAGCATCGATGAAATGTACACCTAAAGTGTCATTTATTTACTTTTTAAAAATATTATACCTCAATATGCACCTCGTTTTAAATAAAGTTTGCGATTCAACCACCTCAACTGTCAAGGCACATTTGAATGGACCCGATATAAAAATAAATATTTTTGTTTCCTAAACCGCGGTTTACCACATGAATATAGGTGTATAATAAAACTGAATTCAGAATCAAACAATACCGGGTTGTGCTGACACTGATTAAAAGTAAACGGTGTTGGTGTAAGCTTCTAACTCCCACCTAAAGAACAAAAATCCAATCATGCATTGCAGTTTCTTGTATTTTACTGTAAACTAAGGCACACCCATATCATACAGTATAATATAAATGATAAAAATAGTATTTTACTGTGAAATATTTACTGTAAATTTACAGCAGTGTTTGAACTGTTAAGTTTATCTTTGCAGTCCTTATTTTTATTTTAGTTTCAGACCTCCAAGTGACACTTTCTTGTATTATTTCAAATAAATTAAGCCTTATTTTTTTGAACAACATTCTGCTGTGGACCTTCTTTGGAGGTGGAGAGTCAGACATACAGTAGCTGCTCAACCACCATAGTGGTTAACAACAGGACAGGAAATAACCACTACAACAAGCAAGCAGCAGTAAAACAATGAATGAATGAAGTACTATTTCATAATAAATAAAGCCACTTAACTTTGTACAAGCAAATGGAAAATATGTACAAATGTACAAAGCTGTACTTAAAACCTACATTTTAAATTGACCAACCATAACCCTAAATTGCAGACATGATTATCTACATCTAGATTGTATTCATAAATAAGATTTGTTCGTCTACTTTCACAATATCAGATGAAAGAGGAGTTAACATGACTAACTGGATTGGGGGTGGGGAGCTAGATGTGGTTACATACAGTAGAAGCAATTCCTTATAATTATTTGAATCTGACACAGCACAATGATGTTACTGTTGTTCTTCATCTTCATTATTGCTGATGATAATGGTAAGTTATATAATAAGCATCATGTTTCATTGGTCATGTATTAATTTTATTTACAATATCCAGTTAAATTAAATGTTATTTATTTATTTATTTTTAGCAGAGGCTGCTGAGAGCATTAAACCCAGTCAAACCAGCGTATCTTCAACTGAAGGAAGAAACATCACACTGTCTTGTATATATGAAGGATCAGAATATGGTCTCCACTGGTATCGACAAAAACCTGGATCAAAACCAGAATTTCTGCTGCTGATTTATGAAGGTACTGTCACCCAGGCTCATCCACCTGACCCGAGAATGTCCATCAAACATAACAAGAAGGAAAAGAAAGTGGATCTCGACATTAACCCTGCTGCAGTTTCTGACTCTGCACTCTACTACTGTGCCATGAGGCCCACAGTGATATGAACTCCAACTGTGCTGTACAAAAAGCCTGTTTGTTCAGAAGAGGGAGCTGTTAGCATGTTTACATTTAACTGCTAGTTGACTCCCAACATATGATGACATAATACTTTAAAGCTCTTTGTATGGTTGATTGTAAACGAGTCAAAAGTATTAAGGCACATAGGTGGCATCAAAAATATTACCAGTCATATTCCTCATAGTTTATTACCGATTCCCGTTTTAAAGACTATTAGGGTTTTTTTTTTTTATCCGACAACAGTTATCAAAAAATATTTTACCAAAACATACATTACCCAAACATTATTAATACCACAATAATAACACACTAAAACCTAAAATGTATAAATACTAAATACTATTATTAAATACTACAGAAACAAACATGAGTAATGTTCTGTGGCCATGAAGGAGAGCTTTATTATAATGTACTGTACACCAATCAGGCATAACATTATGACCACATTCCTAATATTGTGTTGGTCCCCTTTTTGCTGCCAAAACAGCCCTGACCCGTCGAGGAATGGACTCCACTAGACCCCTGGAGGTGTGCTGTGGTATCTGGTACCAAGATGTTAGCAGCAGATCCTTTAACTCCTGTAAGTTACGAGGAGGGGTCTCCATGGATCTGACTTGTTTGTCAAGCACATCCCACAGATGCTCGATTGGATTGAGATCTGGGGAATCTGGAGGCCAAGTAAACACCTCAAACTCGTTGTTGTGCTCCTCAAACCATTCCTGAATCATTTTTGCTTTGTGGTAGGGCGCATTATCCTGCTGAAAGAGGCCACAGCCATCAGGAAATACCGTTTCAATGAAAGGGTGAACATGGTCTGCAACAATGCTTAGGTAGGTGGTACGTGTCAAAGTAACACCCACATGGATGTGTGATGAAGTAAGTGTAGCTTACCCATGACCCTTACCCTTAAACTTACCTGGGATGATCCATCCTCTGGTAAGGAGAGGGGGAGGAAGACCTGTAAAAGAGAAAAGTGTACACTTATATGTAACGTAAATAATTGTATTTTGGTTGAAGTGCCATGGCCATGCATGGGGTTAAATAAGACAATATATTGTTCTATTTACCATTGTAAAGCATTGAAATGTATCTGTATTCCGTACCCTATGCTTACCTATAACAACATCGGCCCAGCCGAGGGGGAGGGGCTATGATGATAAAAGCAGCGTGTAGGTAGACAGAAAGGGGGGAGTCAATCGAGAAGGAGAGAACAATAGCACAACAGCGTTAATGACTTTGTAGTCAGTAGTTGTATGTACATTGTCTGTAGTGTTTAGTGTATGTTTATATACTTATCTGTTTTGTTTTCGTCAAGTGTGAGCGCGTGTTTGTATATATGTAAATAGCGTTGTGGTTGTGTGTAAATAAAAAAGGCGGGGAAAAGAAGCACACCTGTGTCCTCAACGTTCATTCCGGTTACTAGACCCACGGGGTTCGCCCCGTCACAAATGGTGGCAGCGGTGTCGCAACAAGTCTCGGGAAGAACTCGGAGGAGGACATTGGAAAGAAGCCACTTTGGCTCGGACAGTTGGCTTCAAGTGAGATGGAGCATAAAGCGACCGTGAGGTCTGCAGTTCTGAAAACTACCTCACGTTGGCAATGGCTCCGAAGAAACTTCCAACTGCCCAATCTACACAGGTAAATAACAACGAAGAAGATGCTAAGGTATGCGAACCACCCTCAGCGCAAAATCTCACAGAAAGTGTAGCTGAGATGGCCAGCCTACGATAAATGTTCCAGACCTTTATTGATCGGCAGCAAAGAAGAGTCACGGCAAGATCAAAGGTGGCGCGCGCTACAACATCAGTTCGGCTTGCTACAGGATGAAGTTTGCTGAGGGCAAAGGCCAGCGCAGCAGGAATCGGAAGCATACCCAATCACAACAACAGCAGCAGCAGCAACAACAGAAACAGCGACGTGCACGAAAATCTACAAGCCGGTGCAGCAGACCGGTGTTGCACCGGAGACTGAGGGAGTAGCGGCTCTGATAGCGCCAATGGCGTGGCCAAGACTCCCGCAACTCAAAGACTCGGATGATCCGGAGCATTACTTCATAATGTTTGAGCGGCTGGCGATCGCAGCTACATGCCCAATACTGACTGGGCTTTTCCTGGCCTAAGTGAATATGGTCATGTAGTTATTTTTATTACTCTGTATAGCTGTAGCCTAGTGGTTAAGGTACTGGACCAGTGATCAGATTGCTGCTGCTGCTGCTGCCAGGTTGCTGCTGTTGGGTCCTTGAGCAAGGCCCTTAACCCTCAATTGCTCATACTGTATACTGTAACTGTACTACTGTAAGTCGCTTTGGATAAAGGCGTCTGCTAAATGCTGAAAATGTAAATGTAATGTATAAAAAAACATAGCAACATTTATGTAAGTATAGTGAGTAATATAAATGTATACTATTATATTTCTATTTTCTATTTATTTTCTATTTATTTTTGGTGAGTATATTATTTGTTATAGTATTATTTGTATATTGTATCCTTTGTATATTTTCATTAATTTATATTATGGGGAGACTGGTTTATAAGAGATGCTCTCTTGTTGATAAGATATAAATAGATATAAAATATTTGAATGAAATGTTTGTAAATTAATACATTAAACATAATTAATTATAATTTTATTTAGCAGCTTTTCATCACTTTATTTCAACTTTCTCCCCTGCTGCCAGAAAATTACTGGGTTTTTTTACACTTTTTTTTACAGCGTACCTCTCAGACTGACAACCTTAACCCTAACAATAATTTATTATTAGAACCCTAACCATAAACCTAACCCCAAAAAATTAATTTCTCTTGTTTTTTGCAAGGTATATAGTTCACTCAGTCTGTCACACTTTTGGTTTGAATGGTGTTGCCCTCTTCTCAGATTTACAATATCATAATGCTGGTCTAATTAAGGCCTATTGTAAGCATTTGAATGGGCAATTTAGTAGGACCATACACCCCCCCCCCCCCCCCCCCCCCATTTTCTCACAATCAAGTCAGACTGCCATATTATTCCAATTGTTAGTCATTAATGTATTAATTAGGGTTAGCTGTATTAACTGTTTCAATGACATTTTAAAATACTGAGCATGTGAAGTTATATTTACTTTATTATTTAACAATATTTATTATTGAACAATAATAATTGAAATATATTGTATTTTCATGGTGATTTTTATTTATAAAAGTATATTGTATATATAACATTTGTTAATGTATAAAAAATGCAATGAACGAGACTTGATAACGTGATTTCTGTACTAACATTAGATCATTGTTTTAATACCAACAATTTCTGTTTATTTACAGGGTTTCCTAACTTTCAGGACAAGCCAGTGCATGTTAACATTTCTTTTGTTTAAAAAAAATTGTTGATGTATTTTTTTTTAATTGAGCAATTGTTTTGAAAGTTTTACTAAATGCACTTTTAAATACCTAACAGGTCATTGTGGTTTGAATAAAGATTAAAAAAGGAATTAGGTGTACACCAGAGTTGGTGTAATTTTTAATTCATATTGCGAAATGTTTTCCAAATATTACATTACATAAGTCATTAATAAGGGTACTGTATTAATCAATACCATATTCTGTTACTGCTGTTACTGTTTTTTAGAGGTGTATGACACAATGTTAACAATTAAAATCTGTTGAAAGTAAGAGACTTAATGAAATTATAGGACTATTTCCTGTAAAAAATAGTACAGTGATGGATTTTAATTGTTTCCTAACTTTCAGGACAAGCCAGTGCATGTTAACATTTCTTTTGTTTAAAAAAATTGTTGATGTATTTTTTTGAATTGTGCAGTTTTGAAAGTTTTACTAAATGCACTTTTAAATACCTAACAGGTCATGTAAACATTCAGTGGTCTTTAATGTTGATTGAACAGCATTTAATTTGTTTTCTATTTCTATTTTCTATTTGTTTTCTATTTATTTTTGGTGAGTATATTATTTGTATATTATTTGGCCTAAGTGAATATAGCTTGCTATCAAATATAGGCCCAACTGAACAATATAGCTCCAATCTGCACTGTTAAATACTTTATTATTTAACAATATTTATTATTTAACAATAATAATTGAAATATATTGTATTTTCATGGTGATTTTTTTGGTAAAAGTATATTGTATATATAACATTTGGTAATGTATAAAAAACAAAGCAACATTTATGTAAATATAGTGCATAATATACATTTATACAACAAAGTAAATGAAAATATCTTATAGATATTTTATATATTTTATAGTATCATATATTATTTAAGTAGTTGTTTCATAACATATTTACTTAATATTTTGAAGTAAGTAAGCCTTTCTATGAAGAAAAACTAAATGGACTAAATGGAGATCGTCAGCTGGCTGATGACCTTAACAGGTTCTACTGCAGGTTTGAAAAGGCCATTAACGAGCACCCATCCAACAGTACTTTACACCTGTCTGACACTCAGTCACCCATCCACACTGAAAAAAAACTGACTTTTTGGTATAGTAATATATAATTAATTAACTCTCAAAGTTTACACTATAATTTTAAATATCAGTGAAAACTAAAAATGTTTAAGTAAGAATATAAATATAAACACAATATATTCAAGTAGTAAATGAACTGTGTGGGGTGAAATGTTTTTTTTTTTTTTTGTCATTGACCATAAACCTAGAAATAATAAGTAAATATTCATCAAAAAACACATCAAGTTTAAATCCATGCATATGCGATGAACGAGACTTGATAACGCGATTTCTGTACTAACATTAGATCATTGTTTTAATACCAACAATTTCTGTTTATTTACAGGGTTTCCTAACTTTCAGGACAAGTCAGTGCATGTTAACATTTCTTTTGTTTAAAATAATTGTTGATGTATTTTTTTTAATTGTGCAATTGTTTTGAAAGTTTTACTAAATGCTCTTTTAAATACCTAACAGGTCATGTAAACATTCAGTGGTCTTTAATGTTGATTGAACGACATTTAAATTGTTTTCTATTTCTATTTGTTTTCTATTTATTTTTGGTGAGTATATTATTTGGCCTAAGTGAATATGGCCTGCTATCAAATATAGGCCCAACTGAACAATATAGCTCCAATCTGCACTGTTAAATACTTTATTATTTAACAATAATAATTGAAATATATTGTATTTTCATGGTGATTTTTTTTGGTAAAAGTATATTGTATATATAACATTTGGTAATGTATAAAAAAACAGCAACATTTATGTAAATATAGTGAGTAATATACATTTATACAACAAAGTAAATGAAAATATCTTATAGATATTTTATATATCTTATAGTATCATATATTATTTAAGTAGTTGTTTCATAACATATTTACTTAATATTTTGAAGTAAGTAAGCCTTTCTATGAAGAAAAACTAAATGGACTAAATGGAGATCGTCAGCTGGCTGATGACCTTAACAGGTTCTACTGCAGGTTTGAAAAGGCCATTAACGAGCACCCATCCAACAGTACTTTACACCTGTCTGACACTCAGTGACCCATCCACACTGAAAAAAACTGACTTTTTGGTATAGTAATATATAATTAATTAACTCTCAAAGTTTACACTATAATTTTAAATATCAGTGAAAACTAAAAATGTTTAAGTAAGAATATAAATATAAACACAATATATTCAAGTAGTAAATGAACTGTGTGGGGTGAAATGTTTTTTTTTTTTTTGTCATTGACCATAAACCTAGAAATAATAAGTAAATATTAATCAAAAAACACATCACGTTTAAATCCATGCATATGCGATGAACGAGACTTGATAACGCGATTTCTGTACTAACATTAGATCATTGTTTTAATACCAACAATTTCTGTTTATTTATATGGTTTCCTAACTTTCAGAACAAGCCAATGCATGTTAACATTTCTTTTGTTTAAAATAATTGTTGATGTATTTTTTTTAATTGTGCAATTGTTTTGAAAGTTTTACTAAATGCACTTTTAAATACCTAACAGGTCATGTAAACATTCAGTGGTCTTTAATGTTGATTGAACAACATTTAAATTGTTTTCTATTTCTATTTTCTATTTGTTTTATAAAACTTTATAACTTTAAAAAGAATTGTTTTTATTTTAAATAAGTGTTCTATGTAAAAAGTATGCTGAAGCATTTTAAAGCCATTGCTAAGGACTTCTTGTATTGTGCACAACAAAATAGTTGTTTCATAACAGATTTACTTAATATTTTGAAGTAAGTAAGCCTTTCTATGAAGTAAAACTAAATGGACTTTACATAATTAGTTTAAGTACATATAACTTTTAACCTAACCCTAATCCTGAAAATGAATTTATCTTGCTTTTTGCAAGGCATATAATTAACTTATATTATAATAATAATAATAATACATTTTATTTATATAGCGCTTTTCACTTCATTATGTAAGTGTTTTTCATTGTGTATCATTTTACTCATTACCTTAAGCCTAAGGTCTGGCTGACTGGTTTCTAGAACCATTAACACTAGGCGGGTCTTGGTCTATTGGGGGGTGTGGCATTCTTTTACAGTAGCATATAATTGACCAGCCAAAAGGGTCTCCATCACTACTGCCCCTTGTATTGTCAAGGTCAGTTCTCTTCTTTATCTTCTCTGAAGTTTTCAAGTTCTTCAAATCTACGAGTTGAGATGGCTTCTCCTGTGTAAGTACAACTTTGTTCTTGGTATATTTATTTGAACCTAACCCTACCCTAACATAACCCCACCCTAACCTAACCATAAATTCTTATTAGGGTTAGGGTTTGTATTGGAATTATACATATATGATATGTCACTGTATATAATATCTAATTTTCTTGATATTGTGGTTTGAATAAAGATTAAAAAAAGAATCCGTCAGACTTGGTGTTTTTAAGACCACTACTACAAACCTTATTATCCTTTACGTATTATCAAATTAATTACGAATTATTATTCACATTATGATAAATTTCATGAATTTTGGACAGCCGCTGGGAGACACTGTATAGTGTAAATATAAAATTGTAGCTAATTCCCTTTTTTGTCTTGTATTCCTTACAGCCAGTCCAGCAACAGGACCCACCTGCTGTGCCCATTCTGCAAGTTGGTGCAGTCCAGTCTTTCAGGCCACCTGACCCAGAAGTGCATGAAGGACAACTCAGTCAGTGACAGAAAGAGGGTGCTTAAAGCTGCAAAGAAAGAGGCCCATGAATTGCTCCACAGAGGCCGTGTCATTGAGTATGGCCTTATCAGGAGAATTATGGACAGCCCTAGCCCAGTTGAAAGGTATGATAGTAGTGTTTTCAAACTTTGTGTATTTCTTTGTAAAAAAACAAATAAAAGCACCTATTGTCCGACAACTCACCCTTCTGCCTGGGTGATGGAAAAAGTGATAATAGTTTCTTAGTAATAAAAATGTGACAATAGGCCAAGGTAATGTCATTGAGTTAGTGTTAATGGCCCAATTAATGACCCAGACCTAGTTCCAAACTTTGTTTGTCTCCATTACAATTTATCACTGAGATATACAGTAACTGTATGTTATTAATAAGTTTCATTGAGTTTTAAGACTCAATAACCTGAGCAACCTGAGCCATATAGTCATTTGTTCTCAGCTTTAGATAATATTGTCAAGTACACTTTTTTCCTGACACATCAATTGAATTTTCTTTTTTTTTTTTAGCCTGATTCAAGAGTTGGAGAAGAGGGGTATTGTTGTTGCCAACATTCCTCCAGCCATCCCGGTTCCAGCCCAGGAAGCAGCTCAGTCTGCAGCCCTTTCTGCAGCTGTAGCTGAACCTGCAGCATCCATCCCCTCTTCTGAAAGTTCTCAAAGCTCTGGAGAATACTTTCAAGGGTGAGTCTTTACAGATCTTGCTTACATATATATCTTCTTGCCTCTCCTAATGGAATAAATTGTACATTAACTGTATATGCAGCATTTTTAAATTAGACCACATCTTTTGTTTCAGCGCCAAGTCGGCGACGCAGAAAACAGATGGTGCAGCGGGATATTCTGCTTGCACACTAACGCCGAGTTCCTGAACTCCTCGGTTCGAAACTCAGTGTTGCCTCCGGTCGGCTGGGCGCCATCTAGCGGGCATAATTGGCAATGCCTGCAGCAAATACTACTTGGCAATCGTATCTGCAGGGTGGGGGCCGAACTATGTGTAATTGGTGGAAGAGACGCCTGTGCAGAACGCATGGCCGAAAAGAGGAGGGCGTATCGGAAGAGGTGTGTACAGTGACGTGCTCTCCTCAGATGCAATCTGATATCTCTCAGCAGCGGAAGACAATATTGAGTGCGCCAAATTGGGAGGAAAATGGGGAGAAAATGCATTTAAAAAAAAGCATTGATCAAATGTACACCTAAAGTGTCAATTATTTACTTTTTAAAAATATTATACCTCAATATGCACCTCGTTTTAAATAAAGTTTGCGATTCAACCACCTCAACTGTCAAGGCACATTTGAATGGACCCGATATAAAAATGAATATTTTTGTTTCCTAAAGCACGGTTTACCACATGAATTTAGATGTATACTAAAACTGGATTCAGAATCAAACAATGCCGTGTTTTGCTGACACTGATTAAAAGAAAACGGTGTTGGTGTAAGCTTCTAACTCCTGCCTAAAGAACAAAAATCCAATCATGCATTGCAGTTTCTTGTATTTTACTGTAAACTAAGGCACACCCAATATCATACAGTATAATACTGTAAATTATAAAAATAGTATTTTAGTTTTAGACCTCCAAGTGACACTTTCTTGTATTATTTCAAATAAATCAGCCTTAATTTTTGGACAGCATGCTGCTGTGGACCTTGACTTTCTTTGGAGGTGGAGAGTCAGATGCAATAATTGAAATATATTGTATTTTCATGGTGATTTTTTTGGTAAAAGTATATTGTATATATAACATTTGGTAATGTATAAAAAACAAAGCAACATTTATGAAAATATAGTGAGTAATGTAAATGTATACAATGAAGTAAATGAAAATATATTATAGTATCATATATTATTTAAGTAGTTGTTTCATAACAGATTTACTTAATATTTTGAAGTAAGCCTTTCTATGAAGAAAAACTAAATGGACTAAATGGAGATCGTCGACCTTAACAGGTTTTACTGCAGGTTTGAAAAGGCCAGCAACAAGCACCCATCCAACAGTACTTTACACCTGTCTAACACTCAGTCACCCATCCACACTGAAAAAAAATGACTTTTTGGTATAAGGCAAGGCAAGGCAAGTTTATTTGTATAGCACCTTTCATACACAGTGGCAATTCAAAGTGCTTTACATAAGGAAAAATTAAAAATTAAAAGCATTAAAACATTCCTGAGATCTAGAACCTCAGAAAGACTTCTTGCAAACATTTAGTTACAATTAAAAACATGAAATTCAAACAAGAGAGATAAAAATTAAGAACTTGAAAAATTAAAAGAAAATATTGTAAAATATACCCTACAATTTGGTAAATACGAAATTAAAACAAGAGAAATAAGCAAATAAAACATAAAAACTAAAAGAAAATATAGTAAAATATACCTTACAGTTTAGAGAATATGGAATTAAAACAAGACTAAAAGAAATATGGTAAAATGAGGGTAATAGTAAAAATATCGAGCTCAATCATAGGCACAAGAAAAAAGAAAAGTTTTTAACCTGGATTTAAAGATTTCTATGTTTGAGGAACATCTAATATCTCCTGGCAGTCTGTTCCAGTTATATGCAGCCCAACAACTAAATGCTGCTTCACCATGTTTAGTTTGGACTCTGGGCTCTACTAGCTGACCTGAGTCCATGGATCTAAGAGATCTACTGGGTTTATATTCTCTGAACATTTCTGAGATGTATTCTGGGCCGAACCCATTCAGTGATTTATAGACCAGTAGCAGCACCTTAAATTCTATTCTGTAACTAACCGGAAGCCAGTGTAGAGATTTCAGAACTGGAGTGATGTGCTCAGTTCTCTTTGTCTTGGTTAAAACTCTTGCAGCAGCGTTCTGAATGAGCTGTAACTGTTTAATGGTCTTTTTGGGAAGTCCAGTTAAGAGATTATTACAATAGTCCACCCTACTGGAGATAAAAACATGGATGAGCTTCTCTAGGTCTTGTTGACACAGTAGACCCTTGATTTTGGCTATATTTCTAAGATGGTAGAAGGCTGTTTTGGTGATGGTTTTAATATGGCTGGTGAATGTAAGATCTGAGTCTATTAGAACGCCAAGATTTCGGACTTGGTCTTTGGTTTTTAGAGCCCGGGAACTGAGGTGTTCAATGACACTAGACCTCTTTTCTTTGTTGCCAAACACGACAATCTCTGTTTTGTCCTTATTTAACTGTAAAAAATTCTGGCTCATCCATTTATTGATGTCCTCTAAACACTGACACAGTGAATCTATTGGGCTGTAATCATCTGGTGAGAGAGCCAGATATATCTGTGTGTCATCTGCATAACTATGGTAATTAATGTTGTTAGCCTGTAGCATTTGGCCTAATGGCAGCATATAAAGATTGAACAGAAGAGGTCCGAGAACTGATCCCTGGGGGATTCCACATGTCATAGCCACTCTGTCAGATTCATAGCTGCCAATAGTGACAAAGTAACTGCGGTCTTTTAAGTAAGACCTGAACCAATTAAGGACTGTTCCGGAAAGTCCAACCCAGTTTTCCAACCTGTCCAGCAGTATTCTGTGATCTACAGTGTCGAAGGCTGCACTAAGATCCAGTAAAACCAGAACTGATATTTTACCTGAGTCAGTATTCAGCCGTAGATCATTTACCACTTTTATGAGAGCCGTTTCAGTGCTGTGGTGAGGTCGAAAGCCTGACTGAAATTTGTCAAAAGAACCACTGGAATTCAAAAAACTGCTGACTTGATTGTAGACAACTTTCTCAATGATCTTAGCTGTGAAAGGAAGATTTGAGATCGGCCTGTAGTTGTTTAACACAGACGCATCCAGAGTTCTCTTTTTTAGGAGTGGTTTAATGGCAGCTGTTTTAAGTGATTTTGGGAAAACGCCTGATGATAGTGAGCCATTAACTATTTGTTGCAAATCAGTTTTTACAGAGTTAAAAATAGTTTTAAAAAATTCAGATGGCAGCATGTCGAGACAACATGTCGATGATTTAAGATGCTGAACTGTTTTCTCCAGAGTTTTTTGGTCTATTGTATTAAATTGTGACATAATAGTCATGTTATTTTTAGGTGTCTGTAGGGGCGGCATGGTTTTATTGTTTGACTGAGTGGAGTTAATGGTCAGTCTAATAGTTTTGATTTTTTCACAGAAGAAATGAGCAAACTCATTACATTTCTCTGTGGACAGAAGTTCTGGCGTGATCTGTTTTGAAGGATTTGTAAGCTTGTCGACCACGTTGAATAGAGTGCGGGTGTTGTTGATGTTCCTGTTAATGATCTTAGAGAAGTGCAGCTGTCTAGCCCTGCATAACTCTGAGTTAAAACTACAAAGGCTTTGCTTATAGAGATCATAGTGGATTTGAAGTTTAGTTTTCCTCCACTTACGTTCAGCTCTCCTGCATTCTTTTTTCATAGCCATTACCATCATTGTGTTGCGCCATGGTGCTTTCTGTTTGCTCAACGTTTTCATGACTTTTACCGGAGCAACCACGTCCATGACAGTCAATATTTTCACGTTAAAGTTATCCAGGAGTTCATCAACTGACTCTGCAATTAAAGTTGGTGATATAGCTATGGCCTCCATAAACCGATAACTAGTACTTTCATTTATATTCCTTTTCTTAACAGAAACAGAGCTAGTTTGAGCATCTGGAGTGATCAGCATTTCAAAGAAGACACAAAAATTATCAGAGAGGTAGAAAGTTGAATGTAGAAGGTAGAATGTAGATGGTATAATGAAAAATGTAGAAGGTTGAATGTAGAAGGCAGAATAAAGATGGTAGAATGTAGATGGTAAAATGTAGATGGTAGAATGTAGATGGTAGAATGTTGAAGGTAAAATGTAGATGGTAGAATGTAGAAGGTAGAATGTAGATAGTAGAATGTAGATGGTTGAATGTAGATGGTAGAATGCTGAAGGTTGAATGTAGAAGGTAGAATGTAGTAGGCAGAATGTTGAAGGTAGAATGTAGATGGTAGAATGTAGATGGTTGAATGTAGATGGTAGAATGTAGAAGGTAGAATGTAGATTGTAGAATGTTGAAGGTAAAATGTAGATGGTTGAATGTAGATGGTAGAATGTAGAAGGTAGAATGTAGAAGGTAGAATGTAGATTGTAGAATGTTGAAGGTAAAATGTAGATGGTTGAATGTAGATGGTAGAAAGTAGAAGGTAGAATGTAGATGGTAGAATGTAGATGGTTAAATGTAGAAGGTAGAATGTAGTTGGTAGAAAGTAGAGGGTAGAATGTGGAAGGTTAAATGAAGAAGGTAGAATGTAGATGGTAGAATGTAGATGGTAGAATGTAGATGTTAGAATGTAGATGGTAGAATGTTGAAGGTTGAATGTAGATGGTAGAATGTAGAAGGTTGAATGTAGAAGGTAGAATGTAGTAGGCAGAATGTTGAAGTCAGAAGGTAGAATGTAGATGGTTGAAAGTAGATGGTAAAATGTATAAGGTAGAATGTAGATGGAAGAATGTAGAAGGTAGAATGTAGATGGTACAATGTAGAATGTAGATGGTAAAATGTAGATGGTTGAATGTAGATGGTAGAATGTTGAAGGTAGAATGTAGATGGAAGAATGTAGAATGTAGATGGTAGAATGTAGATGGTAGAATGTAGATGGTAGAATGTAGAAGGTAGAATTTAGATAGTAGAATGTAGATGGTTGAATGTAGAAGGAAGAATGTAGATGGTAGAATGTAGAAGGTAGAATGTAGATGGTAGAATGTAGTTGGTAGAATGTAGAAGGTAGAATGTGGAAGGTTAAATGTACAGTAGAAGGTAGAATGTAGATGGTAGAATGTTGAAGGTAGAATGTAGATGGAAGAATGTAGAAGGTAGAATGTTGAAGGTTGAATGTAGAAGGCAGAATGTTGAAGGTAGAATGTAGATGGTAGAAAGTAGAAGGTAGAATGTAGATAGTGAAATGTAGATGAGAATGTAGATGGTTGAATGTAGAATGTAGACAGTAGAATGTAGATAGTAGAATGTATTAAGTAGAATGTAGAAAGTTGAATGTAGATGGTAGAATGTAGATGGTTGAATGTAGATGGTACAATGTAGATGGTTGAATGTAGAAGGTAGAATGTAGAAAGTTGAATGTAGAAGGTAGAATGTAGAAAGTTGAATGTAGAAGGTAGAATGTAGAAGGTTGAATGTAGAAGGCAGAATAAAGTTGGTAAAATGTAGATGGTATAATGTAGATGGTAGAATGTTGAAGGTAAAATGTAGATGGTAGAATGTAGATGGTAGAATGTTGAAGGTAAAATGTAGATGGTAGAATGTAGATGGTAGAATGTAGAAGGTAGAATGTAGATAGTAGAATGTAGATGGTTGAATGTAGAAGGAAGAATGTAGATGGTAGAATGTAGATGGTAGAATGTAGAAGGTAGAATGTAGATGGTAGAATGTAGATGGTTGAATGTAGATGGTAGAATATAGTTGGTAGAATGTAGAAGGTAGAATGTGGAAGGTTAAATGTATAGTAGAAGGTAGAATGTAGATGGTGGAATGTTGAAGTAGAATGTAGATGGTAGAATGTAGAAGGTAGAATGTTGAAGGTTGAATGTAGGAGGCAGAATGTTGAAGGTAGAATGTAGATGGTAGAATGTAGAAGGTAGAATGTAGATGGTAGAATGTAGAAGGTAGAATGTTGAAGGTTGAATGTAGGAGGTAGAATGTTGAAGGTAGAATGTAGATGGTAGAATGTAGATGGTTGAATGTAGATGGTAGAATATAGTTGGTAGAATGCAGAAGGTAGAATGTGGAAGGTTAAATGTACAGTAGAAGGTAGAATGTAGATGGTGGAATGTTGAAGGTAGAATGTACAGGGGTTGGACAAAATAACTGAAACACCTGGTTTTAGACCACAATAATTTATTAGTATGGTGTAGGGCCTCCTTTTGCGGCCAATACAGCGTCAATTCGTCTTGGAAATGACATATACAAGTCCTGCACAGTGGTCAGAGGGATTTTAAGCCATTCTTCTTGCAGGATAGTGGCCAGGTCACTACGTGATGCTGGTGGAGGAAAACGCTTCTCCAAAACACCCCAAAGTGATCAATAATATTTAGATCTGGTGACTGTGCAGGCCATGGGAGATGTTCAACTTTACTGTCATGTTCATCAAACCAATCTTTCACCAGTCTTGCTGTGTGTATTGGTGCATTGTCATCCTGATACACGGCACCGCCATTGGATGCACATGGTCCTCCAGAATGGTTCGGTAGTCCTTGGCAGTGACGCGCCCATCTAGCACAAGTATTGGGCCAAGGGAATGCCATGATATGGCAGCCCAAACCATCACTGATCCACCCCCATGCTTCACTCTGGGCATGCAACAGTCTGGGTGGTACGCTTCTTTGGGGCTTCTCCACACCGTAACTCTCCCGGATGTGGGGAAAACAGTAAAGGTGGACTCATCAGAGAACAATACATGTTTCACATTGTCCACAGCCCAAGATTTGCGCTCCTTGCACCATTGAAACCGACGTTTGGCATTGGCACGAGTGACCAAAGGTTTGGCTATAGCAGCCCGGCCGTGTATATCGACCCTGTGGAGCTCCCGACGGACAGTTCTGGTGGAAACAGGAGAGTTGAGGTGCACATTTAATTCTGCCGTGATTTGGGCAGCCGTGGTTTTATGTTTTTTGGATACAATCCGAGTTAGCACGCGAACATCCCTTTCAGACAGCTTCCTCTTGCGTCCACAGTTAATCCGGTTGGATGTGGTTTGTCCTTCTTGGTGGTATGCTGACATTACCCTGGATACCGTGGCTCTTGATACATCACAAAGACATGCTGTCTTGGTCACAGATGCGCCAGCAAGACGTGCACCAACAATTTGTCCTCTTTTGAACTCTGGTATGTCACCCATAATGTTGTGTGCATTGCAATATTTTGAGCAAAACTGTGCTCTTACCCTGCTAATTGAACCTTCACACTCTGCTCTTACTGGTGCAATGTGCAATTAATAAAGATTGGCCACCAGACTGGTCCAATTTAGCCATGAAACCTCCCACACTAAAATGACAGGTGTTTCAGTTATTTTGTCCAACCCCTGTAGATGGTAGAATGTAGAAGGTAGAATGTTGAAGGTTGAATGTAGGAGGCAGAATGTTGAAGGTAGAATGTAGATGGTAGAATGTAGAAGGTAGAATGTAGATAGTGAAATGTAGATGAGAATGTAGATGGTTGAATGTAGAATGTAGACGGTAGAATGTAGATAGTAGAATGTATTAAGTAGAATGTAGAAAGTTGAATGTAGATGGTTGAATGTAGATGGTAGAATGTAGATGGTTGAATGTAGAAGGTAGAATGTAGACGGTAGAATGTAGATAGTAGAATGTAGATGGTAGAATGTAGAAGGTTGAATGTAGAAGGCATAACAAAGATGGTAGAATGTAGATGGTACAATGTAGAAGGTAGAATGTAGATAGTGAAATGTAGATGAGAATGTAGATAGTTGAATGTAGATGGTAGAATGTAGATAGTAGAATGTATTAAGTAGAATGTAGAAAGTTAAATGTAGATGGTAGAATGTAGATGGTTGAATGTAGAAGGTAGAATGTAGATGGTTGAATGTAGAAGGTAGAATGTAGATGGTTGAATGTAGAAGGTAGAATGTAGACGGCAGAATGTAGATAGTAGAATGTAGAAGGTAGAATGTAGATGGTAGAATGTAGAATGTAGAAGGCAGAATAAAGATGGTAGAATGTAGATGGTAAAATGTAGATGGTAGAATGTAGATGGTAGAATGTTGAAGGTAAAATGTAGATGGTAGAATGTAGATGGTAGAATGTAGATAGTAGAATGTAGATGGTTGAATGTAAAAGGAAGAATGTAGATGGTAGAATGTAGATGGTAGAATGTAAAAGGTAGAATGTAGATGGCTGAATGTAGATGGTAGAATGTAGTTGGTAGAATGTAGAAGGTAGAATGTGGAAGGTTAAATGTACAGTAGAAGGTAGAATGTAGATGGTAGAATGTTGAAGGTAGAATGTAGATGGTAGAATGTAGAAGGTAGAATGTTGAAGGTTGAATGTAGAAGGCAGAATTTTGAAGGTAGAATGTAGATGGTAAATTGTAGAAGGTAGAATGTAGATAGTGAAATGTAGATGAGAATGTAGATGGTTGAATGTAGACGGTAGAATGTATTAAGTAGAATGTAGAAAGTTGAATGTAGATGGTAGAATGTAGATGGTTGAATGTAGATGGTAGAATGTAGATGGTTGAATGTAGAAGGTAGAATGTAGACGGTAGAATGTATATAGTAGAATGTAGAAGGTAGAATGTAGAAAGTTGAATGTAGAATGTAGATGGTAGAATGTAGAAGGTTGAATGTAGAAGGCAGAATAAAGATGGTAGAATGTAGATGGTAAAATGTAGATGGTAGAATGTAGATGGTAGAATGTTGAAGGTAAAATGTAGATGGTAGAATGTAGATGGTTGAATGTAGAAGGAAGAATGTAGATGGTAGAATGTAGATGGTTGAATGTAGATGGTAGAATGTAGAAGGTAGAATGTAGATGGTAGAATGTATATGGTTGAATGTAGATGGTAGAATGTAGTTGGTAGAATGTAGAAGGTAGAATGTGGAAGGTTAAATGTACAGTAGAAGGTAGAATGTTGAAGGTAGAATGTAGATGGTAGAATGTAGAAGGTAGAATGTTGGAGGTAGAATGTAGATAATAGAATGTATAAGGTTGAATGTAGAAGGTATAATGTAGATGGTAGAATGTAGAAAGTTGAATGTAGAAGGTAGAATGTAGATGGTTGAATGTAGATGGTGAAATGTAGATGGTAGAATGTAGATGGTAGAATGTAGATGGTTGAATGTAGAAGGTAGAATGTAGATGGTAGGATGTAGATAGTAGAATGTAGAAGGTAGAATGTAGATGGTAGAATGTAGATGGTAGAATGTAGATGGTAGAATGTAGATGGTAGAATGCTGAAAGTAGAATGCTGAAGGTTGAATGTAGAAGGTAGAATGTAGTAGGCAGAATGTAGATGGTTGAATGTAGATGGTAGAATGTATAAGGTAGAATGTAGATGGAAGATTGTAGAAGGTAGAATGTAGATGGTACAATGTAGAATGTAGATGGTAGAATGTAGATGGTAGAATGTTAAAGGTAAAATGTAGATGGTTGAATGTAGATGTTAGAATGTAGATGGTAGAATGTTGAATGTAAAATGTAGATGGTTGAATGTAGATGGTAGAAAGTAGAAGGTAGAATGTAGATGGTAGAATGTAGTTGGTAGAAAGTAGAGGGAAGAATGTGGAAGGTTAAATGTAGAAGGTAGAATGTAGTTGGTAGAAAGTAGAGGGTAGAATGTGGAAGGTTAAATGTAGAAAGTAGAATGTAGATGGTTAAATGTAGAAGGTAGAATGTAGTTGGTAGAAAGTAGAGGGTAGATTGTGGAAGGTTAAATGTAGAAGGTAGAATGTAGATGGCAGAATGTAGATGGTAGAATGTTGAAGGTATAATGTTGGAGGTAGAATGTAGATGGTAGAATGTAGAAGGTTGAATGTTGAATGTAGAAGGTAGAATGTAGTAGGCAGAATGTTGAAGTCAAAAGGTAGAATGTAGATGGTAGAATGTAGATGGTTGAAAGTAGATGGTAAAATTTATAAGGTAGAATGTAGATGGAAGAATGTAGAAGGTAGAATGTAGATGGTACAATGTAGAATGTAGATGGTAGAATGTAGATGGTTGAATGTAGATGGTAGAATGTTGAAGGTAGAATGTAGAAGGTAGAATGTAGATGGTACAATGTAGAATGGAGATGGTAGAATGTAGATGGTAGAATGTAGAAGGTAGAATGTAGATAGTAGAATGTAGATGGTTGAATGTAGAAAGAAGAATGTAGTTGGTAGAATGTAAATGGTAGATTGTAGAAGGTAGAATGTAGATGGTAGAATGTAGATGGTTGAATGTAGATGGTAGAATGTAGAAGGTTGAATGTAGAAGGCAGAATAAAGATGGTAGAATGTAGATGGTAAAATGTAGATGGTAGAATGTAGATGGTAGAATGTAGATGGTAGAATGTAGATAGTAGAATGTAGATGGTTGAATGTAGAAGGAAGAATGTAGATGGTAGAATGTAGATGGTTGAATGTAGAAGGTAGAATGTAGATGGTTGAATGTAGATGGTGAAATGTAGATGGTAGAATGTAGATGGTAGAATGTAGATGGTTGAATGTAGAAGGTAGAATGTAGATGGTAGGATGTAGATAGTAGAATGTAGAAGGTAGAATGTAGATGGTTGAATGTAGAAGGTAGAATGTAGATGGTAGGATGTAGATAGTAGAATGTAGAAGGTAGAATGTAGATGGTAGAATGTAGATGGTAGAATGTAGATGGTAGAATGCTGAAAGTAGAATGCTGAAGGTTGAATGTAGAAGGTAGAATGTAGTAGGCAGAATGTAGATGGTTGAATGTAGATGGTAGAATGTAGATGGTAGAATGTAGATGGTAGAATGTAGAAGGTAGAATGTAGATGGTAGAATGTAGATGGTAGAATGTAGATGGTAGAATGTAGATGGTAGAATGCTGAAAGTAGAATGCTGAAGGTTGAATGTAGAAGGTAGAATGTAGTAGGCAGAATGTAGATGGTTGAATGTAGATGGTAGAATGTATAAGGTAGAATGTAGATGGAAGATTGTAGAAGGTAGAATGTAGATGGTACAATGTAGAATGTAGATGGTAGAATGTAGATGGTAGAATGTTGAAGGTAAAATGTAGATGGTTGAATGTAGATGGTATAATGTAGAAGGTAGAATGTAGATGTTAGAATGTAGATGGTAGAATGTTGAATGTAAAATGTAGATGGTTGAATGTAGATGGTAGAAAGTAGAAGGTAGAATGTAGATGGTAGAATGTAGTTGGTAGAAAGTAGAGGGAAGAATGTGGAAGGTTAAATGTAGAAGGTAGAATGTAGTTGGTAGAAAGTAGAGGGTAGAATGTGGAAGGTTAAATGTAGAAAGTAGAATGTAGATGGTTAAATGTAGAAGGTAGAATGTAGTTGGTAGAAAGTAGAGGGTAGATTGTGGAAGGTTAAATGTAGAAGGTAGAATGTAGATGGTAGAATGTAGATGTTAGAATGTAGATGGTAGAATGTTGAAGGTATAATGTTGGAGGTAGAATGTAGATGGTAGAATGTAGAAGGTTGAATGTTGAATGTAGAAGGTAGAATGTAGTAGGCAGAATGTTGAAGTCAAAAGGTAGAATGTAGATGGAAGAATGTAGAAGGTAGAATGTAGATGGTACAATGTAGAATGTAGATGGTAGAATGTAGATGGTTGAATGTAGATGGTAGAATGTTGAAGGTAGAATGTAGAAGGTAGAATGTAGATGGTACAATGTAGAATGTAGATGGTAGAATGTAGATGGTAGAATGTAGAAGGTAGAATGTAGATAGTAGAATGTAGATGGTTGAATGTAGAAAGAAGAATGTAGTTGGTAGAATGTATATGGTAGATTGTAGAAGGTAGAATGTAGATGGTAGAATGTAGATGGTTGAATGTAGATGGTAGAATGTAGAAGGTTGAATGTAGAAGGCAGAATAAAGATGGTAGAATGTAGATGGTAAAATGTAGATGGTAGAATGTAGATGGTAGAATGTTGAAGGTAAAATGTAGACGGTAGAATGTAGATAGTAGAATGTAGATGGTAGAATGTAGATAGTAGAATGTAGATGGTTGAATGTAGAAGGAAGAATGTAGATGGTAGAATGTAGATGGTTGAATGTAGATGGTAGAATGTAGATGGTAGAATGTAGATGGTTGAATGTAGATGGTAGAATGTAGAAGGTAGAATGTAGATGGTAGAATGTATATGGTTGAATGTAGATGGTAGAATGTAGTTGGTAGAATGTAGAAGGTAGAATGTGGAAGGTTAAATGTACAGTAGAAGGTAGAATGTTGAAGGTAGAATGTAGATGGTAGAATGTAGAAGGTTGAATGTAGAAGGTAGAATGTAGATGGTAGAATGTAGAAAGTTGAATGTAGAAGGTAGAATGTAGATGGTTGAATGTAGATGGTGAAATGTAAATAGTAGAATGTAGATGGTAGAATGTAGAAGGTAGAATGTAGATGGTAGGATGTAGATAGTAGAATGTAGAAAGTTGAATGTAGAAAGTAGAATGTAGATGGTAGATTGTAGATGGTAGAATGTTGAAGGTAGAATGTAGATGGTAGAATGCTGAAGGTAGAATGCTGAAGGTTGAATGTAAAAGGTAGAATGTAGTAGGCAGAATGTAGATGGTTGAATGTAGATGGTAGAATGTATAAGGTAGAATGTAGATGGAAGATTGTAGAAGGTAGAATGTAGATGGTACAATGTAGAATGTAGATAGTAGAATGTAGATGGTAGAATGTTGAAGGTAAAATGTAGATGGTTGAATGTAGATGGTAGAATGTAGAAGGTATAATGTAGATGGTAGAATGTTGAATGTAAAATGTAGATGGTTGAATGTAGATGGTAGAAAGTAGAAGGTAGAATGTAGATGGTAGAATGTAGTTGGTAGAAAGTAGAGGGAAGAATGTGGAAGGTTAAATGTAGAAGGTAGAATGTAGTTGGTAGAAAGTAGAGGGTAGAATGTGGAAGGTTAAATGTAGAAGGTAGAATGTAGATGATTAAATGTAGAAGGTAGAATGTAGTTGGTAGAAAGTAGAGGGTAGATTGTGGAAGGTTAAATGTAGAAGGTAGAATGTAGATGGTAGAATGTAGATGGTAGAATGTTGAAGGTTGATGGTAGAATGTTGAATGTAAAATGTAGATGGTTGAATGTAGATGGTAGAAAGTAGAAGGTAGAATGTAGATGGTAGAATGTAGTTGGTAGAAAGTAGAGGGAAGAATGTGGAAGGTTAAATGTAGAAGGTAGAATGTAGTTGGTAGAAAGTAGAGGGTAGAATGTGGAAAGTTAAATGTAGAAGGTAGAATGTAGATGATTAAATGTAGAAGGTAGAATGTAGTTGGTAGAAAGTAGAGGGTAGATTGTGGAAGGTTAAATGTAGAAGGTAGAATGTAGATGGTAGAATGTAGATGGTAGAATGTAGATGTTAGAATGTAGATGGTAGAATGTTGAAGGTTGAATGTAGATGGTAGAATGTAGAAGGTATAATGTTGGAGGTAGAATGTAGATGGTAGAAGGTAGATGGTTGAATGTAGAAGGTATAATGTAGATGGTAGAATGTAGAAAGTTGAATGTAGAAGGTAGAATGTAGATGGTTGAATGTAGATGGTGAAATGTAGATGGTAGAATGTAGATGGTAGAATGTAGATGGTTGAATGTAGAAGGTAGAATGTAGATGGTAGGATGTAGATAGTAGAATGTAGATGGTAGAATGTAGATGGCAGAATGTAGAAGGTTGAATGTAGAAGGTAGAATGTAGATGGTAGAATGTAGATGGTAGAATGTAGATGGTAGAATGTTGAAGGTAGAATGCTGAAGGTTGAATGTAGAAGGTAGAATGTAGGTTGCAGAATGTAGATGGTTGAATGTAGATGGTAGAATGTATAAGGTAGAATGTAGATGGAAGATTGTAGAAGGTAGAATGTAGATGGTACAATGTAGAATGTAGATGGTAGAATGTAGATGGTAGAATGTTGAAGGTAAAATGTAGATGGTTGAATGTAGATGGTATAATGTAGAAGGTAAAATGTAGATGTTAGAATGTAGATGGTAGAATGTTGAATGTAAAATGTAGATGGTTGAATGTAGATGGTAGAAAGTAGAAGGTAGAATGTAGATGGTAGAATGTAGTTGGTAGAAAGTAGAGGGAAGAATGTGGAAGGTTAAATGTAGAAGGTAGAATGTAGTTGGTAGAAATTAGAGGGTAGAATGTGGAAGGTTAAATGTAGAAAGTAGAATGTAGATGGTTAAATGTAGAAGGTAGAATGTAGTTGGTAGAAAGTAGAGGGTAGATTGTGGAAGGTTAAATGTAGAAGGTAGAATGTAGATGGTAGAATGTAGATGTTAGAATGTAGATGGTAGAATGTTGAAGGTTGAATGTTGAATGTAGAAGGTAGAATGTAGTAGGCAGAATGTTGAAGTCAAAAGGTAGAATGTAGATGGTAGAATGTAGATGGTTGAAAGTAGATGGTAAAATTTATAAGGTAGAATGTAGATGGAAGAATGTAGAAGGTAGAATGTAGATGGTACAATGTAGAATGTAGATGGTAGAATGTAGATGGTTGAATGTAGATGGTACAATGTTGAAGGTAGAATGTAGAAGGTAGAATGTAGATGGTACAATGTAGAATGTAGATGGTAGAATGTAGATGGTAGAATGTAGAAGGTAGAATGTAGATAGTAGAATGTAGATGGTTGAATGTAGAAAGAAGAATGTAGTTGGTAGAATGTATATGGTAGATTGTAGAAGGTAGAATGTAGATGGTAGAATGTAGATGGTTGAATGTAGATGGTAGAATGTAGAAGGTTGAATGTAGAAGGCAGAATAAAGATGGTAGAATGTAGATGGTAAAATGTAGATGGTAGAATGTAGATGGTAGAATGTAGATGGTAGAATGTAGATGGTAGAATGTAGATGGTAGAATGTAGATGGTAGAATGTAGATAGTAGAATGTAGATGGTTGAATGTAGAAGGAAGAATGTAGATGGTAGAATGTAGATGGTTGAATGTAGATGGTAGAATGTAGATGGTAGAATGTAGATGGTAGAATGTAGATAGTAGAATGTAGATGGTTGAATGTAGAAGGAAGAATGTAGATGGTAGAATGTAGATGGTTGAATGTAGATGGTAGAATGTAGATGGTAGAATGTAGATGGTTGAATGTAGATGGTAGAATGTAGAAGGTAGAATGTAGATGGTAGAATGTATATGGTTGAATGTAGATGGTAGAATGTAGTTGGTAGAATGTAGAAGGTAGAATGTGGAAGGTTAAATGTACAGTAGAAGGTAGAATGTTGAAGGTAGAATGTAGAAGGTTGAATGTAGAAGGTAGAATGTAGATGGTAGAATGTAGAAAGTTGAATGTAGAAGGTAGAATGTAGATGGTAGATTGTAGATGGTAGAATGTTGAAGGTAGAATGTAGATGGTAGAATGCTGAAGGTAGAATGCTGAAAGTTGAATGTAGAAGGTAGAATGTAGTAGGCAGAATGTAGATGGTTGAATGTAGATGGTAGAATGTATAAGGTAGAATGTAGATGGAAGATTGTAGAAGGTAGAATGTAGATGGTACAATGTAGAATGTAGATGGTAGAATGTAGATGGTAGAATGTTGAAGGTAAAATGTAGATGGTTGAATAAAGATGGTAGAATGTAGAAGGTATAATGTAGATGTTAGAATGTAGATGGTAGAATGTTGAATGTAAAATGTAGATGGTTGAATGTAGATGGTAGAAAGTAGAAGGTAGAATGTAGATGGTAGAATGTAGTTGGTAGAAAGTAGAGGGAAGAATATGGAAGGTTAAATGTAGAAGGTAGAATGTAGTTGGTAGAAAGTAGAGGGTAGAATGTGGAAGGTTAAATGTAGAAGGTAGAATGTAGATGATTAAATGTAGAAGGTAGAATGTAGTTGGTAGAAAGTAGAGGGTAGATTGTGGAAGGTTAAATGTAGAAGGTAGAATGTAGATGGTAGAATGTAGATGTTAGAATGTAGATGGTAGAATGTTGAAGGTTGAATGTAGATGGTAGAATGTAGAAGGTATAATGTTGGAGGTAGAATGTAGATGGTAGAATGTAGAAGGTTGAATGTTGAATGTAGAAGGTAGAATGTAGTAGGCAGAATGTTGAAGTCAAAAGGTAGAATGTAGATGGTAGAATGTAGATGGTTGAAAGTAGATGGTAAAATTTATGAGGTAGAATGTAGATGGAAGAATGTAGAAGGTAGAATGTAGATGGTTGAATGTAGATGGTAGAATTTTGAAGGTAGAATGTAGATGGTAGAATGTAGATGGTAGAATGTAGATGGTAGAATGTAGAAGGAAGAATGTAGATGGTAGAATGTAGATGGTAGAATGTAGAAGGTAGAATGTAGATGGTAGAATGTAGATGGTAGAATGTAAATGTTAGAATGTAGATGGTAGAATGTTGAAGGTTGAATGTAGATGGTAGAATGTAGAAGGTATAATGTTGGAGGTAGAATGTAGATGGTAGAATGTAGAAGGTTAAATGTAGAAGGTATAATGTAGATGGTAGAATGTAGAAAGTTGAATGTAGAAGGTAGAATGTAGATGGTTGAATGTAGATGGTGAAATGTAGATGGTAGAATGTAGATGGTAGAATGTAGATGGTTGAATGTAGAAGGTAGAATGTAGATGGTAGGATGTAGATAGTAGAATGTAGAAGGTAGAATGGAGATGGTAGAATGTAGATGGCAGAATGTAGAAGGTTGAATGTAGAAGGTAGAATGTAGATGGTAGAATGTAGATGGTAGAATGTAGATGGTAGAATGCTGAAAGTAGAATGCTGAAGGTTGAATGTAGAAGGTAGAATGTAGTAGGCAGAATGTAGATGGTTGAATGTAGATGGTAGAATGTATAAGGTACAATGTAGATGGAAGATTGTAGAAGGTAGAATGTAGATGGTACAATGTAGAATGTAGATGGTAGAATGTAGATGGTAGAATGTTGAAGGTAAAATGTAGATGGTTGAATGTAGATGGTATAATGTAGAAGGTAGAATGTAGATGTTAGAATGTAGATGGTAGAATGTTGAATGTAAAATGTAGATGGTTGAATGTAGATGGTAGAAAGTAGAAGGTAGAATGTAGATGGTAGAATGTAGTTGGTAGAAAGTAGAGGAAAGAATGTGGAAGGTTAAATGTAGAAGGTAGAATGTAGTTGGTAGAAAGTAGAGGGTAGAATGTGGAAGGTTAAATGTAGAAAGTAGAATGTAGATGGTTAAATGTAGAAGGTATAATGTAGTTGGTAGAAAGTAGAGGGTAGATTGTGGAAGGTTAAATGTAGAAGGTAGAATGTAGATGGTAGAATGTAGATGTTAGAATGTAGATGGTAGAATGTTGAAGGTATAATGTTGGAGGTAGAATGTAAAAGGTAGAATGTACAAGGTTGAATGTTGAATGTAGAAGGTAGAATGTAGTAGGCAGAATGTTGAAGTCAAAAGGTAGAATGTAGATGGTAGAATGTAGATGGTTGAAAGTAGATGGTAAAATTTATAAGGTAGAATGTAGATGGAAGAATGTAGAAGTAGAATGTAGATGGTACCAATGTAGAATGTAGATGGTAGAATGTAGATGGTTGAATGTAGATGGTAGAATGTTGAAGGTAGAATGTAGAAGGTAGAATGTAGAAGGTAGAATGTAGATGGTACAATGTAGAATGTAGATGGTAGAATGTAGATGGTAGAATGTAGAAGGTAGAATGTAGATAGTAGAATGTAGATGGTTGAATGTAGAAAGAAGAATGTAGTTGGTAGATGTATATGGTAGATTGTAGAAGGTAGAATGTAGATGGTAGAATGTAGATGGTTGAATGTAGATGGTAGAATGTAGAAGGTTGAATGTAGAAGGCAGAATAAAGATGGTAGAATGTAGATGGTAAAATGTAGATGGTAGAATGTAGATGGTAGAATGTTGAAGGTAAATGTAGATGGTAGAATGTAGATGGTAGAATGTAGATGGTAGAATGTAGATAGTAGAATGTAGATGGTTGAATGTAGATGGTAGAATGTAGAAGGTAGAATGTAGATGGTAGAATGTATATGGTTGAATGTAGATGGTAGAATGTAGTTGGTAGAATGTAGAAGGTAGAATGTGAAAGGTTAATGTTACAGTAGAAGGTAGAATGTTGAAGGTAGAATGTAGATGGTAGAATGTAGAAAGTTGAATGTAGAAGGTAGAATGTAGATGGTTGAATGTAGATGGTGAATGTAAATAGTAGAATGTAGAAAGTTGAATGTAGAAAGTAGAATGTAGATGGTAGATTGTAGATGGTAGAATGTTGAAGGTAGAATGTAGATGGTAGAATGCTGAAGGTGAATGTAGAAGGTAGAATGTAGTAGGCAGAATGTAGATGGTTGAATGTAGATGGTAGAATGTATAAGGTAGAATGTAGATGGTACAATGTAGAATGTAGATGGTAGAATGTAGATGGTACAATGTAGAATGTAGATGGTAGAATGTAGATGGTACAATGTAGATGGTAGAATGTAGATGGTAGAATGTTGAAGGTAAAATGTAGATGGTTGAATGTAGATGGTAGAATGTAGAAGGTATAAGTAGATGTTAGAATGTAGATGGTAGAATGTTGAATGTAAAATGTAGATGGTTGAATGTAGATGGTAGAAAGTAGAAGGTAGAATGTAGATGGTAGAATGTAGTTGGTAGAAAGTAGAGGGAAGAATGTGGAAGGTTAAATGTAGAAGGTAGAATGTAGTGTAGAAAGTAGAGGGTAGAATGTGGAAGGTTAAATGTAGAAGGTAGAATGTAGATGATTAAATGTAGAAGGTAGAATGTAGTTGGTAGAAAGTAGAGGGTAGATTGTGGAAGGTAAATGTAGAAGGTAGAATGTAGATGGTAGAATGCAGATGGTAGAATGTAGATGTTAGAATGTAGATGGTAGAATGTTGAAGTTGAATGTAGATGGTAGAATGTAGAAGGTATAATGTTGGAGGTAGAATGTAGATGGTAGAATGTAGAAGGTTGAATGTTGAATGTAGAAGGTAGAATGTAGTAGGCAGAATGTTGAAGTCAAAAGGTAGAATGTAGATGGTAGAATGTAGATGGTTGAAAGTAGATGGTAAAATTTATAAGGTAGAATGTAGATGGAAGAATGTAGAAGGTAGAATGTAGATGGTAGAATGTAGATGGTTGAAAGTAGATGGTAAAATTTATAAGGTAGAATGTAGATGGAAGAATGTAGAAGGTAGAATGTAGATGGTAGAATGTAGATGGTAGAATGTAGATGGTTGAATGTAGATGGTAGAATTTTGAAGGTAGAATGTAGATGGTAGAATGTAGATGGTAGAATGTAGAAGGTAGAATGTAGATGGTAGAATGTAGATGGTTGAATGTAGATGGTAGAATGTAGTTGGTAGAATGTAGAAGGTAAAATGTAGATGGTTGAATGTAGATGGTAGAATGTAGTTGGTAGAATGTAGAAGGTAAAATGTAGATGGTTGAATGTAGATGGTAGAATGTAGATGGTAGAATGTTGAAGGTAAAATGTAGATGGTTGAATGTAGATGGTATAATGTAGAAGGTAGAATGTAGATGTTAGAATGTAGATGGTAGAATGTTGAATGTAAAATGTAGATGGTTGAATGTAGATGGTAGAAAGTAGAAGGTAGAATGTAGATGGTAGAATGTAGTTGGTAGAAAGTAGAGGAAAGAATGTGGAAGGTTAAATGTAGAAGGTAGAATGTAGTTGGTAGAAAGTAGAGGGTAGAATGTGGAAGGTTAAATGTAGAAAGTAGAATGTAGATGGTTAAATGTAGAAGGTATAATGTAGTTGGTAGAAAGTAGAGGGTAGATTGTGGAAGGTTAAATGTAGAAGGTAGAATGTAGATGGTAGAATGTAGATGTTAGAATTTAGATGGTAGAATGTTGAAGGTATAATGTTGGAGGTAGAATGTAAAAGGTAGAATGTACAAGGTTGAATGTTGAATGTAGAAGGTAGAATGTAGTAGGCAGAATGTTGAAGTCAAAAGGTAGAATGTAGATGGTAGAATGTAGATGGTTGAAAGTAGATGGTAAAATTTATAAGGTAGAATGTAGATGGAGAATGTAGAAGGTAGAATGTAGATGGTAGAATGTAGATGGTTGAATGTAGATGGTAGAATGTTGAAGGTAGAATGTAGAAGGTAGAATGTAGAAGGTAGAATGTAGATGGTACAATGTAGAATGTAGATGGTAGAATGTAGATGGTAGAATGTAGAAGGTAGAATGTAGATAGTAGAATGTAGATGGTTGAATGTAGAAAGAAGAATGTAGTTGGTAGAATGTATATGGTAGATTGTAGAAGGTAGAATGTAGATGGTAGAATGTAGATGGTTGAATGTAGATGGTAGAATGTAGAAGGTTGAATGTAGAAGGCAGAATAAAGATGGTAGAATGTAGATGGTAAAATGTAGATGGTAGAATGTTGAAGGTAAAATGTAGATGGTAGAATGTAGATGGTAGAATGTAGATGGTAGAATGTAGATAGTAGAATGTAGATGGTTGAATGTAGAAGGAAGAATGTAGATGGTAGAATGTAGATGGTTGAATGTAGATGGTAGAATGTAGATGGTTGAATGTAGATGGTAGAATGTAGAAGGTAGAATGTAGATGGTAGAATGTATATGGTTGAATGTAGATGGTAGAATGTAGTTGGTAGAATGTAGAAGGTAGAATGTGAAAGGTTAAATGTACAGTAGAAGGTAGAATGTTGAAGGTAGAATGTAGATGGTAGAATGTAGAAAGTTGAATGTAGAAGGTAGAATGTAGATGGTTGAATGTAGATGGTGAAATGTAAATAGTAGAATGTAGAAAGTTGAATGTAGAAAGTAGAATGTAGATGGTAGATTGTAGATGGTAGAATGTTGAAGGTAGAATGTAGATGGTAGAATGCTGAAGGTTGAATGTAGAAGGTAGAATGTAGTAGGCAGAATGTAGATGGTTGAATGTAGATGGTAGAATGTATAAGGTAGAATGTAGATGGTACAATGTAGAATGTAGATGGTAGAATGTAGATGGTACAATGTAGAATGTAGATGGTAGAATGTAGATGGTACAATGTAGAATGTAGAAGGTAGAATGTAGATGGTACAATGTAGATGGTAGAATGTAGATGGTAGAATGTTGAAGGTAAAATGTAGATGGTTGAATGTAGATGGTAGAATGTAGAAGGTATAATGTAGATGTTAGAATGTAGATGGTAGAATGTTGAATGTAAAATGTAGATGGTTGAATGTAGATGGTAGAAAGTAGAAGGTAGAATGTAGATGGTAGAATGTAGTTGGTAGAAAGTAGAGGGAAGAATGTGGAAGGTTAAATGTAGAAGGTAGAATGTAGATGATTAAATGTAGAAGGTAGAATGTAGTTGGTAGAAAGTAGAGGGTAGATTGTGGAAGGTTAAATGTAGAAGGTAGAATGTAGATGGTAGAATGCAGATGGTAGAATGTAGATGTTAGAATGTAGATGGTAGAATGTTGAAGGTTGAATGTAGATGGTAGAATGTAGAAGGTATAATGTTGGAGGTAGAATGTAGATGGTAGAATGTAGAAGGTTGAATGTTGAATGTAGAAGGTAGAATGTAGTAGGCAGAATGTTGAAGTCAAAAGGTAGAATGTAGATGGTAGAATGTAGATGGTTGAAAGTAGATGGTAAAATTTATAAGGTAGAATGTAGATGGAAGAATGTAGAAGGTAGAATGTAGATGGTAGAATGTAGATGGTTGAAAGTAGATGGTAAAATTTATAAGGTAGAATGTAGATGGAAGAATGTAGAAGGTAGAATGTAGATGGTAGAATGTAGATGGTAGAATGTAGATGGTTGAATGTAGATGGTAGAATTTTGAAGGTAGAATGTAGATGGTAGAATGTAGATGGTACAATGTAGAATGTAGATGGTAGAATGTAGAAGGAAGAATGTAGATGGTAGAATGTAGATGGTAGAATGTAGAAGGTAGAATGTAGATGGTAGAATGTAGATGGTTGAATGTAGATGGTAGAATGTAGTTGGTAGAATGTAGAAGGTAGAATGTGGAAGGTTAAATTTACAGTAGAAGGTAGAATGTAGATGGTAGAATGTTGAAGGTAGATGGTAGTAGGTAGAATGTTGAAGGTTGAATGTAGAAGGCAGAATGTTGAAGGTAGAATGTAGATGGTAGAATGTAGATGGTAGAATGTAGATGTTAGAATGTAGATAGTAGAATGTAGAAGGTAGAATGTAGAAAGTTGAATGTAGATGGTAGAATGTAGATGGTAGAATGTAGATGGTAGGATGTAGATAGTAGAATGTAGAAGGTAGAATGTAGAAAGTTGAATGTAGAAGTTAGAATGTAGATGGTAGAATGTAGATGGCAGAATGTAGAAGGTTGAATGTAGATGGTAGAATGTAGATGGTAGAATGTTGAAGGTAGAATATAGATGGTTGAATGTAGATGGTAGAATGTAGATGGAAGATTGTAGAAGGTAGAATGTAGATGGTAGAATGTAGATGGTAGAATGTTGAAGGTAAAATGTAGATGGTTGAATGTAGATGGTAGAATGTAGAAGGTAGAATGTAGATGTTAGAATGTAGATGGTAGAATGTTGAAGGTAAAATGTAGATGGTTGAATGTAGATGGTAGAAAGTAGAAGGTAGAATGTAGATGGTAGAATGTAGATGGTTGAATGTAGATGGTAGAATGTAGTTGGTAGAAAGTAGAAGGTAGAATGTAGATGGTAGAATGTAGATGGTTGAATGTAGATGGTTGAATGTAGATGGTAGAAAGTAGAAGGTAGAATGTAGATGGTAGAATGTAGATGGTTAAATGTAGAAGGTAGAATGTAGTTGGTAGAAAGTAGAGGGTAGAATGTGGAAGGTTAAATGTAGAAGGTGGAATGTAGATGGTAGAATGTAGATGGTAGAATGTAGATGGTAGAATGTACAGTAGATGGTAGAATGTTGAATGTAGATGGTAGAATGTAGAAGGTATAATGTTGGAGGTAGAATGTAGATGGTAGAATGTAGAAGGTTGAATGTTGAATGTAGAAGGTAGAATGTAGTAGGCAGAATGTTGAAGTCAGAAGGTAGAATGTAGATGGTAGAATGTAGATGGTTGAAAGTAGATGGTAAAATGTATAAGGTAGAATGTAGATGGAAGAATGTAGAAGGTAGAATGTAGATGGTAGAATGTAGATGGTAGAATGTTGAAGGTAGAATGTAGATGGAAGAATGTAGAAGGTAGAATGTAGAATGTAGATGGTAGAATGTAGATGGTAGAATGTAGATGGTAGAATGTTGAAGGTAGAATGTAGATGGAAGAATGTAGAAGGTAGAATGTAGATGGTACAATGTAGAATGTAGATGGTAGAATGTACAGGGGTTGGACAAAATAACTGAAACACCTGTCATTTTAGTGTGGTAGGTTTCATGGCTAAATTGGACCAGTCTGGTGGCCAATCTTCATTAATTGCACATTGCACCAGTAAGAGCAGAGTGTGAAGGTTCAATTAGCAGGGTAAGAGCACAGTTTTGCTCAAAATATTGCAATGCACACAACATTATGGGTGACATACCAGAGTTCAAAAGAGGACAAATTGTTGGTGCACGTCTTGCTGGCGCATCTGTGACCAAGACAGCAAGTCTTTGTGATGTATCAAGAGCCACGGTATCCAGGGTAATGTCAGTATACCACCAAGAAGGACAAACCACATCCAACAGGATTAACTGTGGACGCAAGAGGAAGCTGTCTGAAAGGGATGTTCGGGTGCTAACTCGGATTGTATCCAAAAAACATAAAACCACGGCTGCCCAAATCACGGCAGAATTAAATGTGCACCTCAACTCTCCTGTTTCCACCAGAACTGTCCGTCGGGAGCTCCACAGGGTCAATATACACGGCCGGGCTGCTATAGCCAAACCTTTGGTCACTCGTGCCGATGCCAAACGTCGGTTTCAATGGTGCAAGGAGCGCAAATCTTGGGCTGTGGACAATGTGAAACATGTATTGTTCTCTGATGAGTCCACCTTTACTGTTTTCCCCACATCCGGGAGAGTTACGGTGTGGAGAAGCCCCGAAGAAGCGTACCACCCAGACTGTTGCATGCCCAGAGTGAAGCATGGGGGTGGATCAGTGATGGTTTGGGCTGCCATATCATGGCATTCCCGTGGCCCAATACTTGTGCTAGATGGGCGCGTCACTGCCAAGGACTACCGAACCATTCTGGAGGACCATGTGCATCCAATGGCGGTGCCGTGTATCAGGATGACAATGCACCAATACACACAGCAAGACTGGTGAAAGATTGGTTTGATGAACATGAAAGTGAAGTTGAACATCTCCCATGGCCTGCACAGTCACCAGATCTAAATATTATTGAGCCACTTTGGGGTGTTTTGGAGAAGCGAGTCAGGAAACGTTTTCCTCCACCAGCATCACGTAGTGACCTGGCCACTATCCTGCAAGAAGAATGGCTTAAAATCCGTCTGACCACTGTGCAGGACTTGTATATGTCATTTCCAAGACGAATTGACGCTGTATTGGCCGCAAAAGGAGGCCCTACACCATACTAATAAATTACTGTGGTCTAAAACCAGGTGTTTCAGTTATTTTGTCCAACCCCTGTAGATGGTAGAATGTAGATGGTAGAATGTAGAAGGTAGAATGTAGATGGTAGAATGTAGAAGGTAGAATGTAGATGGTAGAATGTAGAAGGTAGAATGTAGATGGTACAATGTAGAATGTAGATGGTAGAATGTACTGTAGATGGTAGAATGTAGATGGTTGAAAGTAGAAGGAAGAATGTAGATGGTACAATGTAGATGGTTGAATGTAGAAGGTAGAATGTAGACGGTAGAATGTAGATAGTAGAATGTAGAAGGTAGAATGTAGAAAGTTGAATGTAGAATGTAGATGGTAGAATGTAGAATGTAGAAGGCAGAATAAAGATGGTAGAATGTAGATGGTAAAATGTAGATGGTAGAATGTTGAAGGTAAAATGTAGATGGTAGAATGTAGATGGTAGAATGTAGAAGGTAGAATGTAGATGGTTGAATGTAGAAGGAAGAATGTAGATGGTAGAATGTAGATGGTAGAATGTAGAAGGTAGAATGTAGATGGTAGAATGTAGATGGTAGAATGTTGAAGGTAGAATGTAGATGGTAGAATGCTGAAGGAAGAATGTAGAAGGTAGAATGTAGTAGGCAGAATGTTGAAGGTAGAATGTAGATGGTAGAATGTAGATGGTTGAATGTAGATGGTAGAATGTATAAGGTAGAATGTAGATGGAAGATTGTAGAAGGTAGAATGTAGATGGTAGAATGTAGAGGGTAGAATGTGGAAGGTTAAATGTAGAAGGTAGAATGTAGATGGTAGAATGTAGATGGTAGAATGCTGAAGGTAAAATGTAGATGGTTGAATGTAGATGGTAGAATGTAGAAGGTAGAATGTAGATGTTAGAATGTAGATGGTAGAATGTTGAAGGTAAAATGTAGATGGTTGAATGTAGATGGTAGAAAGTAGAAGGTAGAATGTAGATGGTAGAATGTAGATGGTTGAATGTAGATGGTAGAATGTAGTTGGTAGAAAGTAGAGGGTAGAATGTGGAAGGTTAAATGTAGAAGGTAGAATGTAGTTGGTAGAAAGTAGAGGGTAGAATGTGGAAGGTTAAATGTAGAAGGTAGAATGTAGATGGTTAAATGTAGAAGGTAGAATGTAGTTGGTAGAAAGTAGAGGGTAGAATGTGGAAGGTTAAATGTAGAAGGTAGAATGTAGATGGTAGAATGTAGATGTTAGAATGTAGATGGTAGAATGTAGAAGGTTGAATGTTGAATGTAGAAGGTAGAATGTAGTAGGCAGAATGTTGAAGTCAGAAGGTAGAATGTAGATGGTAGAATGTAGATGGTTGAAAGTAGATGGTAAAATGTATAAGGTAGAATGTAGATGGAAGAATGTAGAAGGTAGAATGTAGATGGTACAATGTAGAATGCAGATGGTAGAATGTAGATGGTTGAATGTAGGTGGTAGAATTTTGAAGGTAGAATGTAGATTGAAGAATGTAGATGGTAGAATGTAGATGGTAGAATGTAGATGGTAGAATGTAGAAGGTAGAATGTAGATAGTAGAATGTAGATGGTTGAATGTAGAAGGAAGAATGTAGATGGTAGAATGTATATGGTAGAATGTAGAAGGTAGAATGTAGATGGTAGAATGTAGATGGTAGAATGTAGATAGTAGAATGTAGATGGTTGAATGTAGAAGGAAGAATGTAGATGGTAGAATGTATATGGTAGAATGTAGAAGGTAGAATGTAGATGGTAGAATGTAGATGGTAGAATGTAGTTGGTAGAATGTAGAAGGTAGAATGTTGAAGGTTGAATGTAGAAGGCAGAATGTTGAAGGTAGAATGTAGAAGGTTGAATAAAGATGTTAGAATGTAGATGGTGAAATGTAGATGGTAGAATGTAGATGGTAGAATGTTGAAGGTAGAATGTAGATATTAGAATGTAGATGGTTGAATGTAGAATGTAGATTGTAGAATGTATTAAGTAGAATGTAGAAAGTTGAATGTAGATGGTAGAATGTAGATGGCACAATGTAGAAAGTTGAATGTAGAAGGTAGAATGTAGATGGTAGAATGTAGAATGTAGAAGGTTGAATGTAGAAGGCAGAATAAAGATGGCAGAATGTAGATGGTAAAATGTAGATGGTAGAATGTAGATGGTAGAATGTTGAAGGTAAAATGTAGATAGTAGAATGTAGATGGTTGAATGTAGAAGGAAGAATGTAGATGGTAGAAGGTAGAATGTAGATGGTAGAATGTAGATGGTTGAATGTAGATGGTAGAATGTAGAAGGTAGAATGTGGAAGGTTAAATGTACAGTAGGTAGAATCTAGAAGGTAGAATGTTGAAGGTTGAATGTAGGAGGCAGAATGTTGAAGGTAGAATGTAGATGGTAGAATGTAGAAGGTAGAATGTAGATAGTGAAATGTAGATGAGAATGTAGATGGTTGAATGTAGAATGTAGACGGTAGAATGTAGAGAGTAGAATGTATTAAGTAGAATGTAGAAAGTTGAATGTAGATGGTTGAATGTAGATGGTAGAATGTAGAAGATAGAATGTAGACGGTAGAATGTAGATAGTAGAATGTAGAAGGGAAAATGTAGAAAGTTGAATGTAGAAGGTAGAATGTAGATGGTAGAATGTAGAAGGTTGAATAAAGATGTTAGAATGTAGATGGTAAAATGTAGATGGTAGAATGTAGATGGTAGAATGTTGAAGGTAGAATGTAGATATTAGAATGTAGATGGTTGAATGTAGATGGTAGAATGTAGAAGGTAGAATGTGGAAGGTTAAATGTAGAAGGTAGAATGTAGATGGTAGAATGTAGATAGTAGAATGTGGAATGTAGAAGGCATAATGTTGAAGGTAGAATGTAGATTGTAGAATGTATAAGGTAGAATGTTGAAGGTAGAATGTAGAAGGTAGAATGTAGATGGTAAAATGTAGATTGTTGAATGTAGATGGTAGAATATAGATGGTAAAATGTAGAAGGTAGAATGTAGATGGTAAAATGTAGATGGTTGAATGTAGATGGTAGAATATAGATGGTAAAATGTAGAAGGTAGAATGTACGTAGAAGATAGATGGTAGAATGTAGATGGTAGAATGTAGAAGGTAAAATGTAGATGGTAGAATGTAGATGGTAGAATGTAGAATGTAGATGGTAGAATATAGATGGTAGAATGTAGAAGGTTGAAAGTAGAATGTAGATGGTAGAATGTACAAGGTAGAATGTAGAAGGTAGAATATAGATGGTAGAAGGTACATTTTAGAAGGTAGAATGTAGAAGGTAGAATGTAGATGGTAGAATGTAAAATGTAGATGGTAGAATGTAGATGGTAGAATGTAGAAGGTAGAATGTAGATGGTAGATGATAAATTGTAGATGGTTGAATGTAGATGGTAGAATGTAGAAGGTAGAAAGTAGAAAGTTAAATGTAGAAGGTAGAATGTAGATGGTTGAATGTAGATGGTGAAATGTAGATGGTAGAATGTAGATGGTAGAATGTAGATGGTTGAATGTAGATGGTAGAATGTAGAAAGTTGAATGTAGAAGGTAGAATGTAGATGGTTGAATGTAGATGGCAGAATGTAGAAGGTTGAATGTAGAAGGTAGAATGTAGATGGCAGAATGTAGAATGTAGATGGTAGAATGTAGATGGTAGAATGTAGATGTGAGAATGTTGAAGGTAAAATGTAGATGGTTGAATGTAGATGGTAGAAAGTAGAAGGTAGAATGTAGATGGTAGAATGTAGATGGTTGAATGTAGATGGTAGAATGTAGTTGGTAGAAAGTAGAGGGTAGAATGTGGAAGGTTAAATGTAGAAGGTAGAGTGTAGTTGGTAGAAAGTAGAGGGTAGAATGTGTAAAGTTAAATGTAGAAGGTAGAATGTAGTTGGTAGAAAGTAGAGGGTAGAATGTGGAAGGTTAAATGTAGAAGGTAGAATGTAGATGGTTAAATCTAGAAGGTAGAATGTAGTTGGTAGAAAGTAGAGTGTAGAATGTGGAAAGTTAAATGTAGAAGGTAGAATGTAGTTGGTAGAAAGTAGAGGGTAGAATGTGGAAAGGTAAATGTAGAATGTAGAATGTAGTTGGTAGAAAGTAGAGGATAGAATGTGGAAGGTAGAATGTAGATGGTAGAATGTAGATGGTAGAATGTAGATGTTAGAATGTAGATGGTAGAATGTAGAAGGTATAATGTTGAAGGTAGAATGTAGAAGGTAGAATGCTGAAGGTTGAATGTAGAAGGTAGAATGTAGTAGGCAGAATGTTGAAGGCAGAAAATAAAAGGTAGAATATAGAAGGTAGAATGTTGATGGAAGAATGTAGAAGGTAGAATGGAGATGGTACAATGTAGAATGTAGATGGTAGAATGTAGATGGTAGAGTGTTAATGGTAGAATGTAGATGGTTGAATGTAGATGGTAGAATGTGGAAGGTAGAATGTAGATGGTTGAATGTAGATGGTAGAATGTGGAAGGTAGAATGTAGATGGTTGAATGTAGATGGTAGAATGTAGATGGTTGAATGTAGTTCGTTGAATGTAGATGGTAGAATGTAGATGGTTGAATGTGGAAGGTCAAATGTAGAAGGTAGAATGTAGATGGTTGAATGTAGATGGTTGAATGTAAAATGTTGATGGTAGAATGTAGATGGTTGAATGTAAATGGTAGAATGTAGATGGTAGAATGTAGATAGTAGAATGTTAGTTAGTTGAATGTAGAAGGTAGATGGTACAATGTAGATGGTAGAATGTAGATGGTAGAATTTTGAAGGTAGAATGTAGTTGGTAGAAAGTAGAGGATAGAATGTGGAAGGTAGAATGTAGATGGTAGAATGTAGATGGTAGAATGTAGATGTTAGAATGTAGATGGTAGAATGTTGAAGGTAAAATGTAGATGGTTGAATGTAGATGGTAGAATGTAGAAGGTATAAAGTTGAAGGTAGAATGTAGAAGTTAGAATGCTGAAGGTTGAATGTAGAAGGTAGAATGTAGTAGGCAGAATGTTGAAGGCAGAAAATAAAAGGTAGAATATAGAAGGTAGAATGTTGATGGTAGAATGTTGATGGAAGAATGTAGAAGGTAGAATGGAGATGGTACAATGTAGAATGTAGATGGTAGAATGTAGATGGTAGAATGTTGATGGTAGAATGTAGATGGTTGAATGTAGATGGTAGAATGTGGAAGGTAGAATGTAGATGGTTGAATGTAGATGGTAGAATGTGGAAGGTAGAATGTAGATGGTTGAATGTAGATGGTAGAATGTAGAAGGTAGAATGTGGAAGGTTAAATGTACAGTAGAAGGTAGAATGTAGATGGTGGAATGTTGAAGGTAGAATGTGGATGGTTGAATGTAGATGGTAGAATGTAGATGGTTGAATGTAGATGGTTAAATGTAGAATGTTGATGGTAGAATGTAGATGGTTGAATGTAAATGGTAGAATGTAGATGGTAGAATGTAGAATGTAGATGGTAGAATGTAGATGGTAGAATGTAGATGGTAGAATTTTTAAGGTAAAATGTAGATAGTTGAATGTAGATGGTAGAATTTAGATGGTTGAATGTAGTTAGTTGAATGTAGATGGTAGAATGTAGATGGTTGAATGTAGAAGGTAGAATGTAGATGGTAGAATGTAGATAATAGAATGTAGATGGTTGAATGTAGAAGGTAGAATGTAGATGGTTGAATGTAGATGGTTGAATGTAGATGGTAGAATGTAGATGGTAGAATGTAGAATGTTGATGGTAGAATGTTGATGGTAGAATGTAGTTGGTAGAAGGTAGAATGTTGATGATAGAATGTTGATGGTAGAATGTAGAAGGTAGAATGTAGAAGGTAGAATGTAGATGGCAGAATGTAGAAGGTAGAATGTAGAATGTTGATGGTAGAATGTAGATTGTAGAATGTAGATGGTAGATTTTAGAAGGTAGAATGTGGAAGGTTAAATGTGGAAGGTTAAATGTGGAAGGTATAATGTAGATGGTAGAATGTAGAAGGTAGAATGTAGATGGTAGAATGTAGATGTTATAATGTAGATGTTTGAATGTTGAAGTAAAATGTAGATGGTTGAATGTAGATGGTAGAAAGTAGAAGGTAGAATGTAGATGGTTGAATGTAGATGGTAGAATGTAGTTGGTAGAAAGTAGAGGGTAGAATGTGGAAGGTTAAATGTAGAAGGTAGAATGTAGTTGGTAGAAAGTAGAGGGTAAAATGTGGAAAGTTAAATGTAGAAGGTAGAATGTTGATGGTAGAATGTAGATGGTAAAATGTAGAATGTTGATGGTAGAATGTTGATGGTAGAATGTAGATAGTAGAATGTAGAAGGTAGAATGTAGAAGGTAGAATGTAGAAGGTAGAATGTGGAAGGTTAAATGTGGAAGGTATAATGTAGATGGTAGAATGTAGAAGGTAGAATGTAGATGTTAGAATGTAGATGGTAGAATGTTGAAGGTAAAATGTAGATGGTTGAATGTAGATGGTAGAAAGTAGAAGGTAGAATGTAGATGGTAGAATGTAGATGGTTGAATGTAGATGGTAGAATGTAGTTGGTAGAAAGTAGAGGGTAGAATGTGGAAGGTTAAATGTAGAAGGTAGAATGTAGTTAGTAGAAAGTAGAGGGTAAAATGTGGAAAGTTAAATGTAGAAGGTAGAATGAAGTTGGTAGAAAGTAGAGGGTAGAATGTGGAAGGTTAAATGTAGAAGGTAGAATGTAGATGGTAGAAAGTAGAAGGTAGAATGTGGAAAGTTAAATAGAGGAGGTAGAATGTAGTTGGTAGAAAGTAGAGGGTAGAATGTGGAAGGTTAAATGTAGAAGGTAGAATGTAGATGGTTAAATGTAGAAGGTAGAATGTAGTTGGTAGAAAGTAGAAGGTATAAAGTTGAAGGTAGAATGTAGAAGTTAGAATGCTGAAGGTTGAATGTAGAAGGTAGAATGTAGTAGGCAGAATGTTGAAGGCAGAAAATAAAAGGTAGAATATAGAAGGTAGAATGTTGATGGTAGAATGTTGATGGAAGAATGTAGAAGGTAGAATGGAGATGGTACAATGTAGAATGTAGATGGTAGAATGTAGATGGTAGAATGTTGATGGTAGAATGTAGATGGTTGAATGTAGATGGTAGAATGTGGAAGGTAGAATGTAGATGGTTGAATGTAGATGGTAGAATGTGGAAGGTAGAATGTAGATGGTTGAATGTAGATGGTAGAATGTAGAAGGTAGAATGTGGAAGGTTAAATGTACAGTAGAAGGTAGAATGTAGATGGTGGAATGTTGAAGGTAGAATGTGGATGGTTGAATGTAGATGGTAGAATGTAGATGGTTGAATGTAGATGGTTAAATGTAGAATGTTGATGGTAGAATGTAGATGGTTGAATGTAAATGGTAGAATGTAGATGGTAGAATGTAGAATGTAGATGGTAGAATGTAGATGGTAGAATGTAAATGGTAGAATTTTTAAGGTAAAATGTAGATAGTTGAATGTAGATGGTAGAATTTAGATGGTTGAATGTAGTTAGTTGAATGTAGATGGTAGAATGTAGATGGTTGAATGTAGAAGGTAGAATGTAGATGGTAGAATGTAGATAATAGAATGTAGATGGTTGAATGTAGAAGGTAGAATGTAGATGGTTGAATGTAGATGGTTGAATGTAGATGGTAGAATGTAGATGGTAGAATGTAGAATGTTAATGGTAGAATGTTGATGGTAGAATGTAGTTGGTAGAAGGTAGAATGTTGATGATAGAATGTTGATGGTAGAATGTAGAAGGTAGAATGTAGAAGGTAGAATGTAGATGGTAGAATGTAGAAGGTAGAATGTAGATGGCAGAATGTAGAAGGTAGAATGTAGAATGTTGATGGTAGAATGTAGATTGTAGAATGTAGATGGTAGATTTTAGAAGGTAGAATGTGGAAGGTTAAATGTGGAAGGTTAAATGTGGAAGGTATAATGTAGATGGTAGAATGTAGAAGGTAGAATGTAGATGTTAGAATGTAGATGTTTGAATGTTGAAGTAAAATGTAGATGGTTGAATGTAGATGGTAGAAAGTAGAAGGTAGAATGTAGATGGTTGAATGTAGATGGTAGAATGTAGTTGGTAGAAAGTAGAGGGTAGAATGTGGAAGGTTAAATGTAGAAGGTAGAATGTAGTTGGTAGAAAGTAGAGGGTAAAATGTGGAAAGTTAAATGTAGAAGGTAGAATGTTGATGGTAGAATGTAGATGGTAAAATGTAGAATGTTGATGGTAGAATGTTGATGGTAGAATGTAGATAGTAGAATGTAGAAGGTAGAATGTAGAAGGTAGAATGTGGAAGGTTAAATGTGGAAGGTATAATGTAGATGGTAGAATGTAGAAGGTAGAATGTAGATGTTAGAATGTAGATGGTAGAATGTTGAAGTAAAATGTAGATGGTTGAATGTAGATGGTAGAAAGTAGAAGGTAGAATGTAGATGGTAGAATGTAGATGGTTGAATGTAGATGGTAGAATGTAGTTGGTAGAAAGTAGAGGGTAGAATGTGGAAGGTTAAATGTAGAAGGTAGAATGTAGTTGGTAGAAAGTAGAGGGTAAAATGTGGAAAGTTAAATGTAGAAGGTAGAATGAAGTTGGTAGAAATTAGAGGGTAGAATGTGGAAGGTTAAATGTAGAAGGTAGAATGTAGATGGTAGAAAGTAGAAGGTAGAATGTGGAAAGTTAAATAGAGGAGGTAGAATGTAGTTGGTAGAAAGTAGAGGGTAGAATGTGGAAGGTTAAATGTAGAAGGTAGAATGTAGATGGTTAAATGTAGAAGGTAGAATGTAGTTGGTAGAAAGTAGAGGGTAGAATGTGGAAGGTTAAATGTAGAAGGTAGAATGTAGATGGTAGAATGTAGATGGTAGAATGTTGAAGGTAAAATGTAGATGGTTGAATGTAGATGGTAGAATGTAGATGGTAGATGGTAGAATGTTGAAAGTAAAATGTAGATGGTAGATGGTAGAATGTTGAAGGTAAAATGTAGATGGTTGAATGTAGATGGTAGAATGTAGATGGTAGAAGGTATAATGTTGAAGGTAGAATGTAGATGGTAGATGGTAGAATGTTGAAGGTAAAATGTAGATGGTAGAATGTAGAAGGTAGAATGCTGAAGGTTGAATGTAGAAGGTAGAATGTACAGTAGTAGGCAGAATGTTGAAGGTAGAATGTAGATGGTTGAATGTAGATGGTTGAATGTAGATGGTAGAATGTATATGGAAGATTGTAGAACGTAGAATGTAGATGGTACAATGTAGAATGTAGATGGTAGAATGTAGATGGTAGAATGTTGAAGGTAAAATGTAGATGTTAGAATGTAGATGGTAGAATGTTGAAGGTAAAATGTAGATGGTTGAATGTAGATGGTAGAAAGTAGAATGTAGATGGTAGAATGTAGATGGTTGAATGTAGATGGTTAAATGTAGAATGTTGATGGTAGAATGTAGATGGTTGAATGTAAATGGTAGAATGTAGATGGTAGAATGTAGAATGTAGATGGTAGAATGTAGATGGTAGAATGTAAATGGTAGAATTTTTAAGGTAAAATGTAGATAGTTGAATGTAGATGGTAGAATTTAGATGGTTGAATGTAGTTAGTTGAATGTAGATGGTAGAATGTAGATGGTTGAATGTAGAAGGTAGAATGTAGATAATAGAATGTAGATGGTTGAATGTAGATGGTTGAATGTAGAAGGTAGAATGTAGATGGTTGAATGTAGATGGTTGAATGTAGATGGTAGAATGTAGATGGTAGAATGTAGAATGTTAATGGTAGAATGTTGATGGTAGAATGTAGTTGGTAGAAGGTAGAATGTTGATGATAGAATGTTGATGGTAGAATGTAGAAGGTAGAATGTAGAAGGTAGAATGTAGATGGTAGAATGTAGAAGGTAGAATGTAGATGGCAGAATGTAGAAGGTAGAATGTAGAATGTTGATGGTAGAATGTAGATTGTAGAATGTAGATGGTAGATTTTAGAAGGTAGAATGTGGAAGGTTAAATGTGGAAGGTTAAATGTGGAAGGTATAATGTAGATGGTAGAATGTAGAAGGTAGAATGTAAATGTTAGAATGTAGATGTTTGAATGTTGAAGTAAAATGTAGATGGTTGAATGTAGATGGTAGAAAGTAGAAGGTAGAATGTAGATGGTTGAATGTAGATGGTAGAATGTAGTTGGTAGAAAGTAGAGGGTAGAATGTGGAAGGTTAAATGTAGAAGGTAGAATGTAGTTGGTAGAAAGTAGAGGGTAAAATGTGGAAAGTTAAATGTAGAAGGTAGAATGTTGATGGTAGAATGTAGATGGTAAAATGTAGAATGTTGATGGTAGAATGTTGATGGTAGAATGTAGATAGTAGAATGTAGAAGGTAGAATGTAGAAGGTAGAATGTAGAAGGTAGAATGTGGAAGGTTAAATGTGGAAGGTATAATGTAGATGGTAGAATGTAGAAGGTAGAATGTAGATGTTAGAATGTAGATGGTAGAATGTTGAAGTAAAATGTAGATGGTTGAATGTAGATGGTAGAAAGTAGAAGGTAGAATGTAGATGGTAGAATGTAGATGGTTGAATGTAGATGGTAGAATGTAGTTGGTAGAAAGTAGAGGGTAGAATGTGGAAGGTTAAATGTAGAAGGTAGAATGTAGTTGGTAGAAAGTAGAGGGTAAAATGTGGAAAGTTAAATGTAGAAGGTAGAATGAAGTTGGTAGAAAGTAGAGGGTAGAATGTGGAAGGTTAAATGTAGAAGGTAGAATGTAGATGGTAGAAAGTAGAAGGTAGAATGTGGAAAGTTAAATAGAGGAGGTAGAATGTAGTTGGTAGAAAGTAGAGGGTAGAATGTGGAAGGTTAAATGTAGAAGGTAGAATGTAGATGGTTAAATGTAGAAGGTAGAATGTAGTTGGTAGAAAGTAGAGGGTAGAATGTGGAAGGTTAAATGTAGAAGGTAGAATGTAGATGGTAGAATGTAGATGGTAGAATGTTGAAGGTAAAATGTAGATGGTTGAATGTAGATGGTAGAATGTAGATGGTAGATGGTAGAATGTTGAAGGTAAAATGTAGATGGTAGATGGTAGAATGTTGAAGGTAAAATGTAGATGGTTGAATGTAGATGGTAGAATGTAGATGGTAGAAGGTATAATAATGTTGAAGGTAGAATGTAGATGGTAGATGGTAGAATGTTGAAGGTAAAATGTAGATGGTAGAATGTAGAAGGTAGAATGCTGAAGGTTGAATGTAGAAGGTAGAATGTACAGTAGTAGGCAGAATGTTGAAGGTAGAATGTAGATGGTTGAATGTAGATGGTTGAATGTAGATGGTAGAATGTATATGGAAGATTGTAGAACGTAGAATGTAGATGGTACAATGTAGAATGTAGATGGTAGAATGTAGATGGTAGAATGTAGATGGTAGAATGTTGAAGGTAAAATGTAGATGTTAGAATGTAGATGGTAGAATGTTGAAGGTAAAATGTAGATGGTTGAATGTAGATGGTAGAAAGTAGAAAGTAGAATGTAGATGGTAGAATGTAGATGGTTGAATGTAGTTGGTAGAATGTAGAGGGTGGAATGTGGAAGGTTAAATGTAGAAGGTAGAATGTAGTTGGTAGAAAGTAGAGGGTAGAATGTGGAAGGTTAAATGTAGAAGGTAGAATGTAGATGGTTAAATGTAGAAGGTAGAATGTAGTTGGTAGAAAGTAGAGGGTAGAATGTGGAAGGTTAAATGTAGAAGGTAGAATGTAGATGGTAGAATGTAGATGGTAGAATGTAGAAGGTATAATGTTGATGGTAGAATGTAGATGGTTGAATGTAGATGGTAGAATGTGGAAGGTAGAATGTAGATGGTTGAATGTAGATGGTAGAATGTGGAAGGTAGAATGTAGATGGTTGAATGTAGATGGTAGAATGTAGATGGTTGAATGTAGTTCGTTGAATGTAGATGGTAGAATGTAGATGGTTGAATGTGGAAGGTCAAATGTAGAAGGTAGAATGTAGATGGTTGAATGTAGATGGTTGAATGTAAAATGTTGATGGTAGAATGTAGATGGTTGAATGTAAATGGTAGAATGTAGATGGTAGAATGTAGATAGTAGAATGTTAGTTAGTTGAATGTAGAAGGTAGATGGTACAATGTAGATGGTAGAATGTAGATGGTAGAATTTTGAAGGTAGAATGTAGTTGGTAGAAAGTAGAGGATAGAATGTGGAAGGTAGAATGTAGATGGTAGAATGTGGAAAGGTAAATGTAGAAGGTAGAATGTAGTTGGTAGAAAGTAGAGGATAGAATGTGGAAGGTAGAATGTAGATGGTAGAATGTAGATGGTAGAATGTAGATGTTAGAATGTAGATGGTAGAATGTTGAAGGTAAAATGTAGATGGTTGAATGTAGATGGTAGAATGTAGAAGGTATAAAGTTGAAGGTAGAATGTAGAAGTTAGAATGCTGAAGGTTGAATGTAGAAGGTAGAATGTAGTAGGCAGAATGTTGAAGGCAGAAAATAAAAGGTAGAATATAGAAGGTAGAATGTTGATGGTAGAATGTTGATGGAAGAATGTAGAAGGTAGAATGGAGATGGTACAATGTAGAATGTAGATGGTAGAATGTAGATGGTAGAATGTTGATGGTAGAATGTAGATGGTTGAATGTAGATGGTAGAATGTGGAAGGTAGAATGTAGATGGTTGAATGTAGATGGTAGAATGTGGAAGGTAGAATGTAGATGGTTGAATGTAGATGGTAGAATGTAGAAGGTAGAATGTGGAAGGTTAAATGTACAGTAGAAGGTAGAATGTAGATGGTGGAATGTTGAAGGTAGAATGTGGATGGTTGAATGTAGATGGTAGAATGTAGATGGTTGAATGTAGATGGTTAAATGTAGAATGTTGATGGTAGAATGTAGATGGTTGAATGTAAATGGTAGAATGTAGATGGTAGAATGTAGAATGTAGATGGTAGAATGTAGATGGTAGAATTTTTAAGGTAAAATGTAGATAGTTGAATGTAGATGGTAGAATTTAGATGGTTGAATGTAGTTAGTTGAATGTAGATGGTAGAATGTAGATGGTTGAATGTAGAAGGTAGAATGTAGATGGTAGAATGTAGATAATAGAATGTAGATGGTTGAATGTAGAAGGTAGAATGTAGATGGTTGAATGTAGATGGTTGAATGTAGATGGTAGAATGTAGATGGTAGAATGTAGAATGTTGATGGTAGAATGTTGATGGTAGAATGTAGTTGGTAGAAGGTAGAATGTTGATGATAGAATGTTGATGGTAGAATGTAGAAGGTAGAATGTAGAAGGTAGAATGTAGATGGTAGAATGTAGAAGGTAGAATGTAGAATGTTGATGGTAGAATGTAGATTGTAGAATGTAGATGGTAGATTTTAGAAGGTAGAATGTGGAAGGTTAAATGTGGAAGGTTAAATGTGGAAGGTATAATGTAGATGGTAGAATGTAGAAGGTAGAATGTAGATGGTAGAATGTAGATGTTATAATGTAGATGTTTGAATGTTGAAGTAAAATGTAGATGGTTGAATGTAGATGGTAGAAAGTAGAAGGTAGAATGTAGATGGTTGAATGTAGATGGTAGAATGTAGTTGGTAGAAAGTAGAGGGTAGAATGTGGAAGGTTAAATGTAGAAGGTAGAATGTAGTTGGTAGAAAGTAGAGGGTAAAATGTGGAAAGTTAAATGTAGAAGGTAGAATGTTGATGGTAGAATGTAGATGGTAAAATGTAGAATGTTGATGGTAGAATGTTGATGGTAGAATGTAGATAGTAGAATGTAGAAGGTAGAATGTAGAAGGTAGAATGTAGAAGGTAGAATGTGGAAGGTTAAATGTGGAAGGTATAATGTAGATGGTAGAATGTAGAAGGTAGAATGTAGATGTTAGAATGTAGATGGTAGAATGTTTAAGTAAAATGTAGATGGTTGAATGTAGATGGTAGAAAGTAGAAGGTAGAATGTAGATGGTAGAATGTAGATGGTTGAATGTAGATGGTAGAATGTAGTTGGTAGAAAGTAGAGGGTAGAATGTGGAAGGTTAAATGTAGAAGGTATAATGTAGTTAGTAGAAAGTAGAGGGTAAAATGTGGAAAGTTAAATGTAGAAGGTAGAATGAAGTTGGTAGAAAGTAGAGGGTAGAATGTGGAAGGTTAAATGTAGAAGGTAGAATGTAGATGGTAGAAAGTAGAAGGTAGAATGTGGAAAGTTAAATAGAGGAGGTAGAATGTAGTTGGTAGAAAGTAGAGGGTAGAATGTGGAAGGTTAAATGTAGAAGGTAGAATGTAGATGGTTAAATGTAGAAGGTAGAATGTAGTTGGTAGAAAGTAGAAGGTATAAAGTTGAAGGTAGAATGTAGAAGTTAGAATGCTGAAGGTTGAATGTAGAAGGTAGAATGTAGTAGGCAGAATGTTGAAGGCAGAAAATAAAAGGTAGAATATAGAAGGTAGAATGTTGATGGTAGAATGTTGATGGAAGAATGTAGAAGGTAGAATGGAGATGGTACAATGTAGAATGTAGATGGTAGAATGTAGATGGTAGAATGTTGATGGTAGAATGTAGATGGTTGAATGTAGATGGTAGAATGTGGAAGGTAGAATGTAGATGGTTGAATGTAGATGGTAGAATGTGGAAGGTAGAATGTTGATGGTTGAATGTAGATGGTAGAATGTAGAAGGTAGAATGTGGAAGGTTAAATGTACAGTAGAAGGTAGAATGTAGATGGTGGAATGTTGAAGGTAGAATGTGGATGGTTGAATGTAGATGGTAGAATGTAGATGGTTGAATGTAGATGGTTAAATGTAGAATGTTGATGGTAGAATGTAGATGGTTGAATGTAAATGGTAGAATGTAGATGGTAGAATGTAGAATGTAGATGGTAGAATGTAAATGGTAGAATTTTTAAGGTAAAATGTAGATAGTTGAATGTAGATGGTAGAATTTAGATGGTTGAATGTAGTTAGTTGAATGTAGATGGTAGAATGTAGATGGTTGAATGTAGAAGGTAGAATGTAGATGGTAGAATGTAGATAATAGAATGTAGATGGTTGAATGTAGAAGGTAGAATGTAGATGGTTGAATGTAGATGGTTGAATGTAGATGGTAGAATGTAGATGGTAGAATGTAGAATGTTAATGGTAGAATGTTGATGGTAGAATGTAGTTGGTAGAAGGTAGAATGTTGATGATAGAATGTTGATGGTAGAATGTAGAAGGTAGAATGTAGAAGGTAGAATGTAGATGGTAGAATGTAGAAGGTAGAATGTAGATGGCAGAATGTAGAAGGTAGAATGTAGAATGTTGATGGTAGAATGTAGATTGTAGAATGTAGATGGTAGATTTTAGAAGGTAGAATGTGGAAGGTTAAATGTGGAAGGTTAAATGTGGAAGGTATAATGTAGATGGTAGAATGTAGAAGGTAGAATGTAGAAGGTAGAATGTAGATGTTAGAATGTTGAAGTAAAATGTAGATGGTTGAATGTAGATGGTAGAAAGTAGAAGGTAGAATGTAGATGGTTGAATGTAGATGGTAGAATGTAGTTGGTAGAAAGTAGAGGGTAGAATGTGGAAGGTTAAATGTAGAAGGTAGAATGTAGTTGGTAGAAAGTAGAGGGTAAAATGTGGAAAGTTAAATGTAGAAGGTAGAATGTTGATGGTAGAATGTAGATGGTAAAATGTAGAATGTTGATGGTAGAATGTTGATGGTAGAATGTAGATAGTAGAATGTAGAAGGTAGAATGTAGAAGGTAGAATGTAGAAGGTAGAATGTGGAAGGTTAAATGTGGAAGGTATAATGTAGATGGTAGAATGTAGAAGGTAGAATGTAGATGTTAGAATGTAGATGGTAGAATGTTGAAGTAAAATGTAGATGGTTGAATGTAGATGGTAGAAAGTAGAAGGTAGAATGTAGATGGTAGAATGTAGATGGTTGAATGTAGATGGTAGAATGTAGTTGGTAGAAAGTAGAGGGTAGAATGTGGAAGGTTAAATGTAGAAGGTAGAATGTAGTTGGTAGAAAGTAGAGGGTAAAATGTGGAAAGTTAAATGTAGAAGGTAGAATGAAGTTGGTAGAAAGTAGAGGGTAGAATGTGGAAGGTTAAATGTAGAAGGTAGAATGTAGATGGTAGAAAGTAGAAGGTAGAATGTGGAAAGTTAAATAGAGGAGGTAGAATGTAGTTGGTAGAAAGTAGAGGGTAGAATGTGGAAGGTTAAATGTAGAAGGTAGAATGTAGATGGTTAAATGTAGAAGGTAGAATGTAGTTGGTAGAAAGTAGAGGGTAGAATGTGGAAGGTTAAATGTAGAAGGTAGAATGTAGATGGTAGAATGTAGATGGTAGAATGTTGAAGGTAAAATGTAGATGGTTGAATGTAGATGGTAGAATGTAGATGGTAGATGGTAGAATGTTGAAGGTAAAATGTAGATGGTAGATGGTAGAATGTTGAAGGTAAAATGTAGATGGTTGAATGTAGATGGTAGAATGTAGATGGTAGAAGGTATAATGTTGAAGGTAGAATGTAGATGGTAGATGGTAGAATGTTGAAGGTAAAATGTAGATGGTAGAATGTAGAAGGTAGAATGCTGAAGGTTGAATGTAGAAGGTAGAATGTACAGTAGTAGGCAGAATGTTGAAGGTAGAATGTAGATGGTTGAATGTAGATGGTTGAATGTAGATGGTAGAATGTATATGGAAGATTGTAGAACGTAGAATGTAGATGGTACAATGTAGAATGTAGATGGTAGAATGTAGATGGTAGAATGTAGATGGTAGAATGTTGAAGGTAAAATGTAGATGTTAGAATGTAGATGGTAGAATGTTGAAGGTAAAATGTAGATGGTTGAATGTAGATGGTAGAAAGTAGAAAGTAGAATGTAGATGGTAGAATGTAGATGGTTGAATGTAGTTGGTAGAATGTAGAGGGTGGAATGTGGAAGGTTAAATGTAGAAGGTAGAATGTAGTTGGTAGAAAGTAGAGGGTAGAATGTGGAAGGTTAAATGTAGAAGGTAGAATGTGGAAGGTTAAATGTAGAAGGTAGAATGTAGATGGTAGAATGTAGATGGTAGAATGTAGAAGGTATAATGTTGATGGTAGAATGTAGATGGTAGAATGTAGAAGGTTGAATGTTGAAGGTTGAATGTAGGAGGCAGAATGTTGAAGGTAGAATGTAGATGGTAGAATGTAGAAGGTAGAATGTAGATAGTGAAATGTAGATGAGAATGTAGATGGTTTAATGTAGAATGTAGACGGTAGAATGTAGATAGTAGAATGTATTAAGTAGAATGTAGAAAGTTGAATGTAGAAAGTTGAATGTAGATGGTTGAATGTAGATGGTTGAATGTAGATGGTTGAATGTAGAAGGTAGAATGTAGACGGTAGAATGTAGATAGTAGAATGCAGAAGGTAAAATGTAGAAAGTTGAATGTAGAAGGTAGAATGTAGATGGTAGAATGTAGAAGGTTGAATGTAGAAGGCAGAATAAAGATGGTAGAATGTAGATGGTAAAATGTAGATGGTAGAATGTAGATGGTAGAATGTTGAAGGTAAAATGTAGATGGTAGAATGTAGATGGTAGAATGTAGATGGAAGATTGTAGAACGTAGAATGTAGATGGTACAATGTAGAATGTAGATGGAAGAATGTAGATGGAAGATTGTAGAACGTAGAATGTAGATGGTACAATGTAGAATGTAGATGGTAGAATGTAGATGGCAGAATGTAGAAGGTAGAATGTAGATGGTAGAATGTAGATGGTAGAATGTTGAAGGTAAAATGTAGATGGTTGAATGTAGATGGTAGAAAGTAGAAGGTAGAATGTAGATGGTAGAATGTAGATGGTTGAATGTAGATGGTAGAATGTAGTTGGTAGAAAGTAGAGGGTAGAATGTGGAAGGTTAAATGTAGAAGGTAGAATGTAGATGGTTAAATGTAGAAGGTAGAATGTAGTTGGTAGAAAGTAGAGGGTAGAATGTGGAAAGTTAAATGTAGAAGGTAGAATGTAGTTGGTAGAAAGTAGAGGGTAGAATGTGGAAGGTAGAATGTAGATGGTAGAATGTAGATGGTAGAATGTAGATGTTAGAATGTAGATGGTAGAATGTTGAAGGTAGAATGTAGATGGTAGGATGTAGAAGGTAGAATGTAGAAGGTAGAATGTAGAAGGTAGAATGCTGAAGGTTGAATGTAGAAGGTAGAATGTAGTAGGCAGAATGTTGAAGGCAGAAAATAAAAGGAAGAATATAGAAGGTAGAATGTTGATGGTAGAATGTAGATGGTAGAATGGAGATGGTAGAATGTAGATGGTAGAATGTTGATGGTAGAATGTTGAAGGTAAAATGTAGATGGTTGAATGTAGATGGTAGAATGTAGATGGTTGAATGTAGTTCGTTGAATGTAGATGGTTGAATGTAGATGGTAGAATGTACAGGGGTTGGACAAAATAACTGAAACACCTGTCATTTTAGTGTGGGAGGTTTCATGGCTAAATTGGACCAGTCTGGTGGCCAATCTTCATTAATTGCACATTGCACCAGTAAGAGCAGAGTGTGACGGTTCAATTAGCAGGGTAAGAGCACAGTTTTGCTCAAAATATTGCAATGCACACAACATTATGGGTGACATACCAGAGTTCAAAAGAGGACAAATTGTTAGTGCACGTCTTGCTGGCGCATCTGTGACCAAGACAGCAAGTCTTTGTGATGTATCAAGAGCCACAGTATCCAGGGTAATGTCAGCATACCACCAAGAAGGACAAACCACATCCAACAGGATTAACTGTGGACGCAAGAGGAAGCTGTCTGAAAGGGATGTTCGGGTGCTAACCCGGATTGTATCCAAAAAACATAAAACCACGGCTGCCCAAATCACGGCAGAATTAAATGTGCACCTCAACTCTCCTGTTTCCACCAGAACTGTCCGTCGGGAGCTCCACAGGGTCAATATACACGGCCGGGCTGCTATAGCCACACCTTTGGTCACTCGTGCCAATGCCAAACGTCGGTTTCAATGGTGCAAGGAGCGCAAATCTTGGGCTGTGGACAATGTGAAACATGTATTGTTCTCTGATGAGTCCACCTTTACTGTTTTTCCCACATCCGGGAGAGTTACGGTGTGGAGAAGCCCCAAAGTAGCGTACCACCCAGACTGTTGCATGCCCAGAGTGAAGCATGGGGGTGGATCAGTGATGGTTTGGGCTGCCATATCATGGCATTCCCTTGGCCCAATACTTGTGCTAGATGGGCGCGTCACTGCCAAGGACTACCGAACCATTCTGGAGGACCATGTGCATCCAATGGCGGTGCCGTGTATCAGGATGACAATGCACCAATACACACAGCAAGACTGGTGAAAGATTGGTTTGATGAACATGAGTCACCAGATCTAAATATTATTGAGCCACTTTGGGGTGTTTTGGAGAAGCGAGTCAGGAAACGTTTTCCTCCACCAGCATCACGTAGTGACCTGGCCACTATCCTGCAAGAAGAATGGCTTAAAATCCCTCTGACCACTGTGCAGGACTTGTATATGTCATTTCCAAGACAAATTGACGCTGTATTGGCCGCAAAAGGAGGCCCTACACCATACTAATAAATTATTGTGGTCTAAAACCAGGTGTTTCAGTTAATTTGTCCAACCCCTGTAGATGGTTGAATGTGGAAGGTTAAATGTAGAAGGTTGAATGTAGAATGTTGATGGTAGAATGTAGATGGTAGAATGTGGAAGGTAGAATGTAGATATTAGAATGTGGAAGGTAGAATGTAGATGGTTGAATGTAGATGGTAGAATGTAGATGGTTGAATGTGGAAGGTTAAATGTAGAAGGTAGAATGTAGATGGTTGAATGTAGAATGTTAATGGTAGAATGTAGATGGTTGAATGTAAATGGTAGAATGTAGATGGTAGAATGTAGATAGTAGAATGTAGTTAGTTGAATGTAGATGGTAGAATGTAGAAGGTAGAATTTAGATGGTAGAATGTAGAATGTAGATGGTACAATGTAGATGGTAGAATGTAGATGGTAGAATTTTGAAGGTAAAATGTAGATGGTTGAATGTAGATGGTAGAATTTAGATGGTTGAATGTAGTTAGTTGAATGTAGATGGTAGAATGTAGATGGTTGAATGTATAAGGTAGAATGTAGATGGTTGAATGTAGAAGGTACAATGTAGATGGTTGAATGTAGATGGTTGAATGTAGATGGTAGAATGTAGATGGTAGAATGTGGAAGGTTAAATGTAGATGGTAGAATGTAGATGGTTGAATGTAGATGGTAGAATGTAGATGGTTGAATGTAGTTCGTTGAATGTAGATGGTAGAATGTAGATGGTTGAATGTGGAAGGTTAAATGTAGATGGTTGAATGTAGAATGTTGATGGTAGAATGTAGATGGTAGAATGTGGAAGGTAGAATGTAGATGAGAATGTAGATGGTTTAATGTAGAATGTAGACGGTAGAATGTAGATAGTAGAATGTATTAAGTAGAATGTAGAAAGTTGAATGTAGATGGTTGAATGTAGATGGTAGAATGTAGATGGTAGAATGTAGACGGTAGAATGTAGATAGTAGAATGTAGAAGGTAAAATGTAGAAAGTTGAATGTAGAAGGTAGAATGTAGATGGTAGAATGTAGAATGTAGAAGGTTGAATGTAGAAGGCAGAATAAAGATGGTAGAATGTAGATGGTTGAATGTAGATGGTAGAATGTAGATTGTAGAATGTGGAATGTAGAAGGCATAATGTTGAAGGTAGAATGTAGATTGTAGAATGTTGAAGTAAAATGTAGATGGTTGAATGTAGATGGTAGAATGTGGAAGGTTAAATGTAGAAGGTAGAATGTAGATAGTAGAATGTGGAATGTAGAAGGCATAATGTTGAAGGTAGAATGTAGATTGTAGAATGTATAAGGTAGAATGTTGAAGGTAGAATGTAGATGGTAAAATGTAGATGGTTGAATGTAGATGGTAGAATATAGATGGTAAAATGTAGAAGATAGATGGTAGAATGTAGATGTTAGAATGTAGAAGGTAAAATGTAGATGGTAGAATGTAGAATGTAGATGGTAGAATGTAGAAGGTTGAAAGTAGAATGTAGATGGTAGAATGTTGAAGTAAAATGTAGATGGTTGAATGTAGATGGTAGAAAGTAGAAGGTAGAATGTAGATGGTAGAATGTAGATGGTTGAATGTAGATGGTAGAATGTAGTTGGTAGAAAGTAGAGGGTAGAATGTGGAAGGTTAAATGTAGAAGGTAGAATGTAGTTGGTAGAAAGTAGAGGGTAAAATGTGGAAAGTTAAATGTAGAAGGTAGAATGAAGTTGGTAGAAAGTAGAGGTTAGAATGTGGAGGGTTAAATGTAGAAGGTAGAATGTAGTTGGTAGAAAGTAGAAGGTAGAATGTGGAAAGTTAAATAGAGGAGGTAGAATGTAGTTGGTAGAAAGTAGAGGGTAGAATGTGGAAGGTTAAATGTAGAAGGTAGAATGTAGATGGTAGAATGTAGATGGTAGAATGTTGAAGGTAAAATGTAGATGGTTGAATGTAGATGGTAGAATGTAGATGGTAGATGGTAGAATGTTGAAGGTAAAATGTAGATGGTAGATGGTAGAATGTTGAAGGTAAAATGTAGATGGTTGAATGTAGATGGTAGAATGTAGATGGTAGAAGGTATAATGTTGAAGGTAGAAAGTAGATGGTAGATGGTAGAATGTTGAAGGTAAAATGTAGATGGTAGAATGTAGAAGGTAGAATGCTGAAGGTTGAATGTAGAAGGTAGAATGTAGTAGGCAGAATGTTGAAGGCAGAATGTAGATGGTAGAATGCTGAAGGTAGAATGCTGAAAGTTGAATGTAGAAGGTAGAATGTACAGTAGTAGGCAGAATGTTGAAGGTAGAATGTAGATGGTTGAATGTAGATGGTAGAATGTAGATGGAAGATTGTAGAACGTAGAATGTAGATGGTACAATGTAGAATGTAGATGGTAGAATGTAGATGGTAGAATGTAGATGGTAGAATGTTGAAGGTAAAATGTAGATGTTAGAATGTAGATGGTAGAATGTTAAAGGTAAAATGTAGATGGTTGAATGTAGATGGTAGAATGTAGATGGAAGATTGTAGAACGTAGAATGTAGATGGTACAATGTAGAATGTAGTTGGTAGAATGTAGAGGGTGGAATGTGGAAGGTTAAATGTAGAAGGTAGAATGTAGTTGGTAGAAAGTAGAGGGTAGAATGTGGAAGGTTAAATGTAGAAGGTAGAATGTAGATGGTTAAATGTAGAAGGTAGAATGTAGTTGGTAGAAAGTAGAGGGTAGAATGTGGAAGGTTAAATGTAGAAGGTAGAATGTAGATGGTTGAATGTAGATGGTAGAATGTAGAAGGTTGAATGTTGATGGTAGAATGTAGATGGTAGAATGTAGAAGGTTGAATGTTGAAGGTTGAATGTAGGAGGCAGAATGTTGAAGGTAGAATGTAGATGGTAGAATGTAGAAGGTAGAATGTAGATAGTGAAATGTAGATGAGAATGTAGATGGTTTAATGTAGATAGTAGAATGTATTAAGTAGAATGTAGAAAGTTGAATGTAGATGGTTGAATGTAGATGGTTGAATGTAGAAGGTAGAATGTAGACGGTAGAATGTAGATAGTAGAATGTAGAAGGTAAAATGTAGAAAGTTGAATGTAGGAGGTAGAATGTAGATGGTAGAATGTAGAAGGTTGAATGTAGAAGGCAGAATAAAGATGGTAGAATGTAGATGGTAAAATGTAGATGGTAGAATGTTGAAGGTAAAATGTAGATGGTAGAATGTAGATGGTAGAATGTAGATGGAAGATTGTAGAACGTAGAATGTAGATGGTACAATGTAGAATGTAGATGGTAGAATGTAGATGGAAGATTGTAGAACGTAGAATGTAGATGGTACAATGTAGAATGTAGATGGTAGAATGTAGATGGCAGAATGTAGAAGGTAGAATGTAGATGGTAGAATGTAGATGGTAGAATGTTGAAGGAAAAATGTAGATGGTTGAATGTAGATGGTAGAAAGTAGAAGGTAGAATGTAGATGGTAGAATGTAGATGGTTGAATGTAGATGGTAGAATGTAGTTGGTAGAAAGTAGAGGGTAGAATGTGGAAGGTTAAATGTAGAAGGTAGAATGTAGATGGTTAAATGTAGAAGGTAGAATGTAGTTGGTAGAAAGTAGAGGGTAGAATGTGGAAAGTTAAATGTAGAAGGTAGAATGTAGTTGGTAGAAAGTAGAGGGTAGAATGTGGAAGGTAGAATGTAGATGGTAGAATGTAGATGGTAGAATGTAGATGTTAGAATGTAGATGGTAGAATGTTGAAGGTAGAATGTAGATGGTAGGATGTAGAAGGTAGAATGTAGAAGGTAGAATGCTGAAGGTTGAATGTAGAAGGTAGAATGTAGTAGGCAGAATGTTGAAGGCAGAAAATAAAAGGAAGAATATAGAAGGTAGAATGTTGATGGTAGAATGTAGATGGTAGAATGGAGATGGTAGAATGTAGATGGTTGAATGGAGATGGTAGAATGTAGATGGTTGAATGTAGATGGTAGAATGTACAGGGGTTGGACAAAATAACTGAAACACCTGTCATTTTAGTGTGGGAGGTTTCATGGCTAAATTGGACCAGTCTGGTGGCCAATCTTCATTAATTGCACATTGCACCAGTAAGAGCAGAGTGTGACGGTTCAATTAGCAGGGTAAGAGCACAGTTTTGCTCAAAATATTGCAATGCACACAACATTATGGGTGACATACCAGAGTTCAAAAGAGGACAAATTGTTAGTGCACGTCTTGCTGGCGCATCTGTGACCAAGACAGCAAGTCTTTGTGATGTATCAAGAGCCACAGTATCCAGGGTAATGTCAGCATACCACCAAGAAGGACAAACCACATCCAACAGGATTAACTGTGGACGCAAGAGGAAGCTGTCTGAAAGGGATGTTCGGGTGCTAACCCGGATTGTATCCAAAAAACATAAAACCACGGCTGCCCAAATCACGGCAGAATTAAATGTGCACCTCAACTCTCCTGTTTCCACCAGAACTGTCCGTCGGGAGCTCCACAGGGTCAATATACTCGGCCGGGCTGCTATAGCCATACCTTTGGTCACTCGTGCCAATGCCAAATGTCGGTTTCAATGGTGCAAGGAGCGCAAATCTTGGGCTGTGGACAATGTGAAACATGTATTGTTCTCTGATGAGTCCACCTTTACTGTTTTTCCCACATCCGGGAGAGTTACGGTGTGGAGAAGCCCCAAAGTAGCGTACCACCCAGACTGTTGCATGCCCAGAGTGAAGCATGGGGGTGGATCAGTGATGGTTTGGGCTGCCATATCATGGCATTCCCTTGGCCCAATACTTGTGCTAGATGGGCGCGTCACTGCCAAGGACTACCGAACCATTCTGGAGGACCATGTGCATCCAATGGCGGTGCCGTGTATCAGGATGACAATGCACCAATACACACAGCAAGACTGGTGAAAGATTGGTTTGATGAACATGAGTCACCAGATCTAAATATTATTGAGCCACTTTGGGGTGTTTTGGAGAAGCGAGTCAGGAAACGTTTTCCTCCACCAGCATCACGTAGTGACCTGGCCACTATCCTGCAAGAAGAATGGCTTAAAATCCCTCTGACCACTGTGCAGGACTTGTATATGTCATTTCCAAGACAAATTGACGCTGTATTGGCCGCAAAAGGAGGCCCTACACCATACTAATAAATTATTGTGGTCTAAAACCAGGTGTTTCAGTTATTTTGTCCAACCCCTGTAGATGGTTGAATGTGGAAGGTTAAATATAGAAGGTTGAATGTAGAATGTTGATGGTAGAATGTAGATGGTAGAATGTGGAAGGTAGAATGTAGATATTAGAATGTGGAAGGTAGAATGTAGAAGGTTGAATGTAGAATGTTGATGGTAGAATGTAGATGGTAGAATGTGGAAGGTAGAATGTAGATAATAGAATGTGGAAGGTAGAATGTAGATGGTTGAATGTAGATGGTTGAATGTAGATGGTAGAATGTAGATGGTTGAATGTGCAAGGTTAAATGTAGAAGGTAGAATGTAAATGGTTGAATGTAGAATGTTAATGGTAGAATGTAGATGGTTGAATGTAAATGGTTGAATGTAAATGGTAGAATGTAGATGGTAGAATGTAGATAGTAGAATGTAGTTAGTTGAATGTAGATGGTAGAATGTAGAAGGTAGAATTTAGATGGTAGAATGTAGAATGTAGATGGTACAATGGAGATGGTAGAATGTAGATGGTAGAATTTTGAAGGTAAAATGTAGATGGTTGAATGTAGATGGTAGAATTTAGATGGTTGAATGTAGTTAGTTGAATGTAGATGGTAGAATGTAGATGGTTGAATGTATAAGGTAGAATGTAGATGGTTGAATGTAGAAGGTACAATGTAGATGGTTGAATGTAGATGGTTGAATGTAGATGGTAGAATGTAGATGGTAGAATGTGGAAGGTTAAATGTAGATGGTAGAATGTAGATGGTTGAATGTAGAAGGTAGAATGTAGATGGTTGAATGTAGTTCGTTGAATGTAGATGGTAGAATGTAGATGGTTGAATGTGGAAGGTTAAATGTAGATGGTTGAATGTAGAATGTTGATGGTAGAATGTAGATGGTAGAATGTGGAAGGTAGAATGTGGAAGGTAGAATGTAGATGGTTGAATGTAGATGGTTGAATGTAGATGGTAGAATGTAGATGGTTGAATGTGGAAGGTTAAATGTAGAAGGTAGAATGTAGATGGTTGAATGTAGAATGTTAATGGTAGAATGTAGATGGTTGAATGTAAATGGTTGAATGTAAATGGTAGAATGTAGATGGTAGAATGTAGATAGTAGAATGTAGTTTGTTGAATGTTGATGGTAGAATGTAGATGGTAGAATGTGGAAGGTTAAATGTAGAAGGTAGAATGTAGATGGTTAAATGTAGAAGGTAGAATGTAGTTGGTAGAAAGTAGAGGGTAGAATGTGGAAAGTTAAATGTAGAAGGTAGAATGTAGTTGGTAGAAAGTAGATGGTTGAATGTAGTTCGTTGAATGTAGATGGTAGAATGTAGATGGTTGAATGTGGAAGGTTAAATGTAGAAGGTAGAATGTAGATGGTTGAATGTAGAATGTTGATGGTAGAATGTGGAAGGTAGAATGTAGATGGTAGAATGTGGAAGGTAGAATGTAGATGGTTAAATGTAGATGGTTGAATGTAGATGGTAGAATGTAGAAGGTAGAATGTAGATGGTTGAATGTAGAATGTTGATGGTAGAATGTAGATGGTTGAATGTAAATGGTTGAATGTAAATGGTAGAATGTAGATGGGAGAATGTAGATGGTAGAATGTAGATGGTAGAATTTAGATGGTTGAATGTAGTTAGTTGAATGTAGATGGTAGAATGTAGAAGGTAGAATTTAGATGGTAGAATGTAGAATGTAGATGGTACAATGTAGATGGTAGAATGTAGATGGTAGAATTTTGAAGGTAAAATGTAGATGGTTGAATGTAGATGGTTGAATGTAGATGGTTGAATGTAGAAGGTAGAATGTGGATAATAAAATGTAGATGGTTGAATGTAGAAGGTACAATGTAGATGGTTGAATGTAGATGGTTGAATGTACATGGTAGAATGTAGATGGTAGAATGTAGATGTTAGAATGTTGAAGGTAAAATGTAGATGGTTGAATGTAGATGGTAGAAAGTAGAAGGTAGAATGTAGATGGTTGAATGTAGTTAGTTGAATGTAGATGGTAGAATGTAGATGGTTGAATGTAGAAGGTAGAATGTGGATAATAAAATGTAGATGGTTGAATGTAGAAGGTACAATGTAGATGGTTGAATGTAGATGGTTGAATGTACATGGTAGAATGTAGATGGTAGAATGTAGATGTTAGAATGTTGAAGGTAAAATGTAGATGGTTGAATGTAGATGGTAGAAAGTAGAAGGTAGAATGTAGATGGTAGAATGTAGATGGTTGAATGTAGATGGTAGAATGTAGTTGGTAGAAAGTAGAGGGTAGAATGTGGAAGGTTAAATGTAGAAGGTAGAATGTAGTTGGTAGAAAGTAGAGGGTAGAATGTGGAAAGTTAAATGTAGAAGGTAGAATGTAGTTGGTAGAAAGTAGAGGGTAGAATGTGGAAGGTTAAATGTAGAAGGTAGAATGTAGATGGTTAAATGTAGAAGGTAGAATGTAGTTGGTAGAAAGAAGAGGGTAGAATGTGGAAAGTTAAATGTAGAAGGTAGAATGTAGTTGGTAGAAAGTAGAGGGTAGAATGTGGAAAGGTAAATGTAGAAGGTAGAATGTAGTTGGTAGAAAGTAGAGGATAGAATGTGGAAGGTAGAATGTAGATGTTAGAAAGTAGATGGTAGAATGTTGAAGGTAAAATGTAGATGGTTGAATGCAGATGGTAGAATGTAGAAGGTATAATGTTGAAGGTAGAATGTAGAAGGTAGAATGCTGAAGGTTGAATGTAGAAGGTAGAATGTAGTAGGCAGAATGTTGAAGGCAGAAAATAAAAGGTAGAATATAGAAGGTAGAATGTTGATGGTAGAATGTTGATGGAAGAATGTAGAAGGTAGAATGTAGATGGTAGAATGTTGAAGGTAAAATGTAGATGGTTGAATGTAGATGGTAGAATGTGGAAGGTAGAATGTAGATGGTTGAATGTAGATGGTAGAATGTAGTTCGTTGAATGTAGATGGTAGAATGTAGATGGTTGAATGTGGAAGGTTAAATGTAGAAGGTAGAATGTAGATGGTTGAATGTAGATGGTTGAATGTAGAATGTTGATGGTAGAATGTAAATGGTTGAATGTAAATGGTAGAATGTAGATGGTAGAATGTAGATAGTAGAATGTAGATGGTAGAATGTAGAAGGTACAATTTAGATGGTAGAATGTAGAATGTAGACGGTACAATGTAGATGGTAGAATTTTGAAGGTAAAATGTAGATGGTTGAATGTAGATGGTAGAATTTATATGGTTGAATGTAGTTAGTTGAATGTAGATGGTAGAATGTAGATGGTAGAATGTGGAAGGTTAAATGTAGAAGGTAGAATGTAGATGGTTGAATGTAGATGGTTGAATGTAGAATGTTGATGGTAGAATGTAAATGGTTGAATGTAAATGGTAGAATGTAGATGGTAGAATGTAGATGGTAGAATGTAGATGGTAGAATGTGGAAGGTTAAATGTAGAAGGTAGAATGTAGATGGTTGAATGTAGATGGTTGAATGTAGAATGTTGATGGTAGAATGTAAATGGTTGAATGTAAATGGTAGAATGTAGATGGTAGAATGTAGATGGTAGAATGTAGTTAGTTGAATGTAGATGGTAGAATGTAGAAGGTAGAATTTAGATGGTAGAATGTAGAATGTAGATGGTACAATGTAGAAGGTAGAATGTAGATGGTAGAATGTAGAAAATAGAATGTAGATGGTTAAATGTAGAAGGTAGAATGTAGATGGTAGAATGTAGATGGTAGAATGTGGAAGGTTAAATGTAGAAGGTAGAATGTAGAATGTAGATGGTTGAATGTAGAAGGTAGAATGTAGATGGTAGAATGTAGATGGTAGAATGTGGAAGGTTAAATGTAGAAGGTAGAATGTAGAATGTTGATCGTAGAATGTAGAACGTAGAATGTTGATGGTAGAATGTTGATGGTAGAATGTAGATGGTAGAATTGAGAAGGTAGAATGTTGATGGTAGAATGTTGATGGTAGAATGTAGATGGTAGAATGTAGAATGTTGATGGTAGAATGTAGATGGTAGAATGTAGAAGGTAGAATGTAGATGGTAGAATGTAGATGGTAGAATGTAGAAGGTAGAATGTAGAATGTTGATGGTAGAATGTAGATGGTAGAATGTAGATGGTAGATTTTAGAAGGTAGAATGTGGAAGGTTAAATGTGGAAGGTTAAATGTGGAAGGTATAATGTAGATGGTAGAATGTAGATGGTAGAATGAATAAGGTAGAATGTAGATGGTAGAATGTAGATGGTAGAATGTAGATGGTAGAATGTTGAAGTAAAATGTAGATGGTTGAATGTAGATGGTAGAAAGTAGAAGGTAGAATGTAGATGGTAGAATGTAGTTGGTAGAAAGTAGAGGGTAGAATGTGGAAGGTTAAATGTAGAAGGTAGAATGTAGATGGTTAAATGTAGAAGGTAGAATGTAGTTGGTAGAAAGAAGAGGGTAGAATGTGGAAAGTTAAATGTAGAAGGTAGAATGTAGTTGGTAGAAAGTGAAGGATAGAATGTGGAAGGTAGAATGTAGATGGTAGAATGTAGATGTTAGAATGTAGATGGTAGAATGTTGAAGGTAAAATGTAGATGGTTGAATGCAGATGGTAGAATGTAGAAGGTATAATGTTGAAGGTATAATGTAGAAGGTAGAATGCTGAAGGTTGAATGTAGAAGGTAGAATGTAGTAGGCAGAATGTTGAAGGCAGAAAATAAAAGGTAGAATATAGAAGGTAGAATGTTGATGGTAGAATGTTGATGGAAGAATGTAGAAGGTAGAATGGAGATGGTACAATGTAGAATGTAGATGGTAGAATGTAGATGGTAGAATGTTGATGGTAGAATGTAGATGGTAGAATGTTGAAGGTAAAATATAGATGGTTGAATGTAGATGGTAGAATGTGGAAGGTAGAATGTAGATGGTTGAATGTAGATGGTAGAATGTAGTTCGTTGAATGTAGATGGTAGAATGTAGATGGTTGAATGTGGAAGGTTAAATGTAGAAGGTAGAATGCAGATGGTTGAATGTAGATGGTAGAATTTATATGGTTGAATGTAGTTAGTTGAATGTAGATGGTAGAATGTAGATGGTAGAATGTAGAAGGTAGAATGTAGATGGTAGAATGTAGAAGGTAGAATGTAGATGGTAGAATGTAGAAAATAGAATGTAGATGGTTGAATGTAGAAGGTAGAATGTTGATGGTAGAATGTAGATGGTAGAATGTAGAAGGTAGAATGTAGATGGTAGAATGTAGATGGTAGAATGTAGAAGGTAGAATGTAGAAGGTAGAATGTAGAATGTTGATGGTAGAATGTAGATGGTAGATTTTAGAAGGTAGAATGTGGAAGGTTAAATGTGGAAGGTTAAATGTGGAAGGTATAATGTAGATGGTAGAATGTAGATGGTAGAATGTAGAAGGTAGAATGTAGATGGTAGAATGTAGATGGTAGAATGTAGATGGTAGAATGTTGAAGTAAAATGTAGATGGTTGAATGTAGATGGTAGAAAGTAGAATGTAGAATGTAGATGGTAGAATGTAGTTGGTAGAAAGTAGAGGGTAGAATGTGGAAGGTTAAATGTAGAAGGTAGAATGTAGATGGTTAAATGTAGAAGGTAGAATGTAGTTGGTAGAAAGAAGAGGGTAGAATGTGGAAAGTTAAATGTAGAAGGTAGAATGTAGTTGGTAGAAAGTAGAGGGTAGAATGTGGAAAGGTAAATGTAGAAGGTAGAATGTAGTTGGTAGAAAGTGAAGGATAGAATGTGGAAGGTAGAATGTTGAAGGTAAAATGTAGATGGTTGAATGCAGATGGTAGAATGTAGAAGGTATAATGTTGAAGGTATAATGTAGAAGGTAGAATGCTGAAGGTTGAATGTAGAAGGTAGAATGTAGTAGGCAGAATGTTGAAGGCAGAAAATAAAAGGTAGAATATAGAAGGTAGAATGTTGATGGTAGAATGTTGATGGAAGAATGTAGAAGGTAGAATGGAGATGGTACAATGTAGAATGTAGATGGTAGAATGTAGATGGTAGAATGTTGATGGTAGAATGTAGATGGTAGAATGTTGAAGGTAAAATATAGATGGTTGAATGTAGATGGTAGAATGTGGAAGGTAGAATGTAGATGGTTGAATGTAGATGGTAGAATGTAGTTCGTTGAATGTAGATGGTAGAATGTAGATGGTTGAATGTGGAAGGTTAAATGTAGAAGGTAGAATGTAGATGGTTGAATGTAGATGGTAGAATTTATATGGTTGAATGTAGTTAGTTGAATGTAGATGGTAGAATGTAGATGGTAGAATGTAGAAGGTAGAATGTAGATGGTAGAATGTAGAAGGTAGAATGTAGATGGTAGAATGTAGAAAATAGAATGTAGATGGTTGAATGTAGAAGGTAGAATGTAGATGGTAGAATGTAGATGGTAGAATGTGGAAGGTTAAATGTAGAAGGTAGAATGTAGAATGTAGATGGTTGAATGTAGAAGGTAGAATGTAGAATGTTGATGGTAGAATGTAGAAGGTAGAATGTTGATGGTAGAATGTTGATGGTAGAATGTAGATGGTAGAATGTAGAAGGTAGAATGTTGATGGTAGAATGTAGATGGTAGAATGTAGATGGTAGAATGTAGAATTTTGATGGTAGAATGTAGATGGTAGAATGTAGAAGGTAGAATGTAGATGGTAGAATGTTGATGGTAGAATGTAGATGGTAGAATGTTGATGGTAAAATGTTGATGGTAGAATGTAGATGGTAGAATGTAGAAGGTAGAATGTAGATGGTAGAATGTAGATGGTAGAATGTAGAAGGTAGAATGTAGAATGTTGATGGTAGAATGTAGATGGTAGAATGTGGATGGTAGAATGTTGAAGTAAAATGTAGATGGTTGAATGTAGATGGTTGAAAGTAGAAGGTAGAATGTAGATGGTAGAATGTAGATGGTAGAATGTAGATGGTAGAATGTTGAAGTAAAATGTAGATGGTTGAATGTAGATGGTAGAAAGTAGAAGGTAGAATGTAGATGGTAGAATGTAGATGGTTGAATGTAGATGGTAGAATGTAGTTGGTAGAAAGTAGAGAGTAGAATGTGGAAGGTTAAATGTAGAAGGTAGAATGTAGTTGGTAGAAAGTAGAGGGTAAAATGTGGAAAGTTAAATGTAGAAGGTAGAATGTTGATGGTAGAATGTTGATAATAGAATGTAGATGGTAGAATGTAGAATGTTGATGGTAGAATGTAGATGGTAGAATGTGGAAGGTTAAATGTAGAAGGTAGAATGTAGATGGTTGAATGTAGATGGTTGAATGTAGAATGTTGATGGTAGAATGTAATTGGTTGAATGTAAATGGTAGAATGTAGATGGTAGAATGTAGATAGTAGAATGTAGTTAGTTGAATGTACAGTAGATGGTAGAATGTAGAAGGTAGAATTTAGATGGTATAATGTAGAATGTAGATGGTACAATGTAGATGGTAGAATTTTGAAGGTAAAATGTAGATGGTTGAATGTAGATGGTAGAATTTATATGGCTGAATGTAGTTAGTTGAATGTAGATGGAAGAATGTAGATGGTAGAATGTAGAAGGTAGAATGTAGATGGTAGAATGTAGAAGGTAGAATGTAGATGGTAGAATGTAGAAAATAGAATGTAGATGGTTGAATGTAGATGGTAGAATGTAGATGGTAGAATGTGGAAGGTTAAATGTAGAAGGTAGAATGTAGAATGTAGATGGTTGAATGTAGAAGGTAGAATGTAGAATGTTGATGGTAGAATGTAGAAGGTAGAATGTTGATGGTAGAATGTTGATGGTAGAATGTTGATGGTAGAATGTAGATGGTAGAATGTAGAATGTTGATGGTAAAATGTAGAAGGTAGAATGTAGATGGTAGAATGTAGATGGTAGAATGTAGAAGGTAGAATGTAGATGGTAGAATGTAGATGGTAGAATGTAGATGGTAGAATGTAGAAGGTAGAATGTAGAATGTTGATGGTAGAATGTAGATGGTAGAATGTAGATGGTAGAATGTTGAAGTAAAATGTAGATGGTTGAATGTAGATGGTAGAAAGTAGAAGGTAGAATGTAGATGGTAGAATGTTGAAGTAAAATGTAGATGGTTGAATGTAGATGGTAGAAAGTAGAAGGTAGAATGTAGATGGTAGAATGTAGATGGTTGAATGTAGATGGTAGAATGTAGTTGGTAGAAAGTAGAGGGTAGAATGTGGAAGGTTAAATGTAGAAGGTAGAATGTAGTTGGTAGAAAGTAGAGGGTAAAATGTGGAAAGTTAAATGTAGAAGGTAGAATGTTGATGGTAGAATGTTGATGGTAGAATGTAGATGGTAGAATGTAGAATGTTGATGGTAGAATGTTGATGGTAGAATGTAGATGGTAGAATGTAGAAGGTAGAATGTAGAAGGTAGAATGTAGATGGTAGAATGTAGAAGGCAGAAAATAAAAGGTAGAATATAGAAGGTAGAATGTTGATGGTAGAATGTAGATGGTAGAATGTAGAAGGTAGAATGTAGAAGGTAGAATGTAGATGGTAGAATGTAGAAGGCAGAAAATAAAAGGTAGAATATAGAAGGTAGAATGTAGATGGTAGAATGTAGTTGGTAGAAAGTAGAAGGTAGAATGTAGATGGTAGAATGTAGATGGTTGAATGTAGAGAGTAGAATGTGGAAGGTTAAATGTAGAAGGTAGAATGTAGTTGGTAGAAAGTAGAGAGTAAAATGTGGAAAGTTAAATGTAGAAGGTAGAATGTTGATGGTAGAATGTTGATAATAGAATGTAGATGGTAGAATGTAGAATGTTGATGGTAGAATGTAGATGGTAGAATGTGGAAGGTTAAATGTAGAAGGTAGAATGTAGATGGTTGAATGTAGATGGTTGAATGTAGAATGTTGATGGTAGAATGTAATTGGTTGAATGTAAATGGTAGAATGTAGATGGTAGAATGTAGATAGTAGAATGTAGTTAGTTGAATGTACAGTAGATGGTAGAATGTAGAAGGTAGAATTTAGATGGTATAATGTAGAATGTAGATGGTACAATGTAGATGGTAGAATTTTGAAGGTAAAATGTAGATGGTTGAATGTAGATGGTAGAATTTATATGGTTGAATGTAGTTAGTTGAATGTAGATGGAAGAATGTAGATGGTAGAATGTAGAAGGTAGAATGTAGATGGTAGAATGTAGAAGGTAGAATGTAGATGGTAGAATGTAGAAAATAGAATGTAGATGGTTGAATGTAGATGGTAGAATGTAGATGGTAGAATGTGGAAGGTTAAATGTAGAAGGTAGAATGTAGAATGTAGATGGTTGAATGTAGAAGGTAGAATGTAGAATGTTGATGGTAGAATGTAGAAGGTAGAATGTTGATGGTAGAATGTTGATGGTAGAATGTAGATGGTAGAATGTAGAAGGTAGAATGTTGATGGTAGAATGTAGATGGTAGAATGTAGATGGTAGAATGTAGAGATTTGATGGTAGAATGTAGATGGTAGAATGTAGAAGGTAGAATGTAGATGGTAGAATGTTGATGGTAGAATGTAGATGGTAGAATGTTGATGGTAAAATGTTGATGGTAGAATGTAGATGGTAGAATGTAGAAGGTAGAATGTAGATGGTAGAATGTAGATGGTAGAATGTAGAAGGTAGAATGTAGAATGTTGATGGTAGAATGTAGATGGTAGAATGTGGATGGTAGAATGTTGAAGTAAAATGTAGATGGTTGAATGTAGATGGTAGAAAGTAGAAGGTAGAATGTAGATGGTAGAATGTAGATGGTAGAATGTAGATGGTAGAATGTTGAAGTAAAATGTAGATGGTTGAATGTACAGTGTATCACAAAAGTGAGTACACCCCTCACATTTCTGCAGATATTTAAGTATATCTTTTCATGGGACAACACTGACAAAATGACACTTTGACATAATGAAAAGTAGTCTGTGTGCAGCTTATATAACAGTGTAAATTTATTCTTCCCTCAAAATAACTCAATATACAGCCATTAATGTCTAAACCACCGGCAACAAAAGTGAGTACACCCCTAAGAGACTACACCCCTAAATGTCCAAATTGAGCACTGCTTGTCATTTTCCCTCCAAAATGTCATGTGATTTGTTAGTGTTACTAGGTCTCAGGTGTGCATAGGGAGCAGGTGTGTTCAATTTAGTAGTACAGCTCTCACACTCTCTCATACTGGTCACTGAAAGTTCCAACATGGCACCTCATGGCAAAGAACTCTCTGAGGATCTTAAAAGACGAATTGTTGCGCTACATGAAGATGGCCAAGGCTACAAGAAGATTGCCAACACCCTGAAACTGAGCTGCAGCACAGTGGCCAAGATCATCCAGCGTTTTAAAAGAGCAGGGTCCACTCAGAACAGACCTCGCGTTGGTCGTCCAAAGAAGCTGAGTGCATGTGCTCAGCGTCACATCCAACTGCTGTCTTTGAAAGATAGGCGCAGGAGTGCTGTCAGCATTGCTGCAGAGATTGAAAAGGTGGGGGGTCAGCCTGTCAGTGCTCAGACCATACGCCGCACACTACATCAAATTGGTCTGCATGGCTGTCACCCCAGAAGGAAGCCTCTTCTGAAGTCTCTACACAAGAAAGCCCGCAAACAGTTTGCTGAAGACATGTCAACAAAGGACATGGATTACTGGAACCATGTCCAATGGTCTGATGAGACCAAGATTAATTTGTTTGGTTCAGATGGTCTCAAGCATGTGTGGCGGCAATCAGGTGAGGAGTACAAAGATAAGTGTGTCATGCCTACAGTCAAGCATGGTGGTGGGAATGCCATGGTCTGGGGCTGCATGAGTGCAGCAGGTGTTGGGGAGTTACATTTCATTGAGGGACACATGAACTCCAATAAGTACTGTGAAATACTGAAGCAGAGCATGATCCCCTCCCTCCGGAAAATGGGTCGCAGGGCAGTGTTCCAGCATGATAATGACCCCAAACACACCTCTAAGACGACCACTGCTTTATTGAAGAGGCTGAGGGTAAAGGTGATGGACTGGCCAAGCATGTCTCCAGACCTAAACCCAATAGAACATCTTTGGGGCATCCTCAAGCGGAAGGTGGAGGAGTGCAAAGTCTCGAATATCCGCCAGCTCCGTGATGTCGTCATGGAGGAGTGGAAAAGCATTCCAGTGGCAACCTGTGAAGCTCTGGTAAACTCCATGCACAGGAGAGTTAAGGCAGTTCTGGGAAATAATGGTGGCCACACAAAATATTGACACTTCAGGAACTTTCACTAAGGGGTGTACTCACTTTTGTTGCCGGTGGTTTAGACATTAATGGCTGTATATTGAGTTATTTTGAGGGAAGAATAAATTTACACTGTTATATAAGCTGCACACAGACTACTTTTCATTGTGTCAAAGTGTCATTTTGTCAGTGTTGTCCCATGAAAAGATATACTTAAAAATCTGCAGAAATGTGAGGGGTGTACTCACTTTTGTGATACACTGTAGATGGTAGAAAGTAGAAGGTAGAATGTAGATGGTAGAATGTAGATGGTTGAATGTAGATGGTAGAATGTAGTTGGTAGAAAGTAGAGAGTAGAATGTGGAAGGTTAAATGTAGAAGGTAGAATGTAGTTGGTAGAAAGTAGAGGGTAAAATGTGGAAAGTTAAATGTAGAAGGTAGAATGTTGATGGTAGAATGTTGATAATAGAATGTAGATGGTAGAATGTAGAATGTTGATGGTAGAATGTAGATGGTAGAATGTGGAAGGTTAAATGTAGAAGGTAGAATGTAGATGGTTGAATGTAGATGGTTGAATGTAGAATGTTGATGGTAGAATGTAATTGGTTGAATGTAAATGGTAGAATGTAGATGGTAGAATGTAGATAGTAGAATGTAGTTAGTTGAATGTACAGTAGATGGTAGAATGTAGAAGGTAGAATTTAGATGGTATAATGTAGAATGTAGATGGTACAATGTAGATGGTAGAATTTTGAAGGTAAAATGTAGATGGTTGAATGTAGATGGTAGAATTTATATGGTTGAATGTAGTTAGTTGAATGTAGATGGAAGAATGTAGATGGTAGAATGTAGAAGGTAGAATGTAGATGGTAGAATGTAGAAGGTAGAATGTAGATGGTAGAATGTAGAAAATAGAATGTAGATGGTTGAATGTAGATGGTAGAATGTAGATGGTAGAATGTGGAAGGTTAAATGTAGAAGGTAGAATGTAGAATGTAGATGGTTGAATGTAGAAGGTAGAATGTAGAATGTTGATGGTAGAATGTAGAAGGTAGAATGTTGATGGTAGAATGTTGATGGTAGAATGTTGATGGTAGAATGTAGATGGTAGAATGTAGAATGTTGATGGTAAAATGTAGAAGGTAGAATGTAGATGGTAGAATGTAGATGGTAGAATGTAGAAGGTAGAATGTAGATGGTAGAATGTAGATGGTAGAATGTAGATGGTAGAATGTAGAAGGTAGAATGTAGAATGTTGATGGTAGAATGTAGATGGTAGAATGTTGAAGTAAAATGTAGATGGTTGAATGTAGATGGTAGAAAGTAGAAGGTAGAATGTAGATGGTAGAATGTTGAAGTAAAATGTAGATGGTTGAATGTAGATGATAGAAAGTAGAAGGTAGAATGTAGATGGTAGAATGTAGATGGTTGAATGTAGATGGTAGAATGTAGTTGGTAGAAAGTAGAGGGTAAAATGTGGAAGGTTAAATGTAGAAGGTAGAATGTAGTTGGTAGAAAGTAGAGGGTAAAATGTGGAAAGTTAAATGTAGAAGGTAGAATGTTGATGGTAGAATGTTGATGGTAGAATGTAGATGGTAGAATGTAGAATGTTGATGGTAGAATGTTGATGGTAGAATGTAGATGGTAGAATGTAGAAGGTAGAATGTAGAAGGTAGAATGTAGATGGTAGAATGTAGAAGGCAGAAAATAAAAGGTAGAATATAGAAGGTAGAATGTTGATGGTAGAATGTCGATGGAAGAATGTAGAAGGTAGAATGGAGATGGTACAATGTAGAATGTAGATGGTAGAATGTAGATGGTAGAATGTTGATGGTAGAATGTAGATGGTAGAATGTTGAAGGTAAAATATAGATGGTTGAATGTAGATGGTAGAATGTGGAAGGTAGAATGTAGATGGTTGAATGTAGATGGTAGAATGTAGTTCGTTGAATGTAGATGGTAGAATGTAGATGGTTGAATGTGGAAGGTTAAATGTAGAAGGTAGAATGTAGATGGTTGAATGTAGATGGTAGAATTTATATGGTTGAATGTAGTTAGTTGAATGTAGATGGTAGATGGTAGAATGTAGAAGGTAGAATGTAGATGGTAGAATGTAGAAGGTAGAATGTAGATGGTAGAATGTAGAAAATAGAATGTAGATGGTTGAATGTAGAAGGTAGAATGTAGATGGTAGAATGTAGATGGTAGAATGTGGAAGGTTAAATGTAGAAGGTAGAATGTAGAATGTAGATGGTTGAATGTAGAAGGTAGAATGTAGAATGTTGATGGTAGAATGTAGAAGGTAGAATGTTGATGGTAGAATGTTGATGGTAGAATGTAGATGGTACAATGTAGAAGGTAGAATGTTGATGGTAGAATGTAGATGGTAGAATGTAGATGGTAGAATGTAGAATTTTGATGGTAGAATGTAGATGGTAGAATGTAGAAGGTAGAATGTAGATGGTAGAATGTTGATGGTAGAATGTAGATGGTAGAATGTTGATGGTAAAATGTTGATGGTAGAATGTAGATGGTAGAATGTAGAAGGTAGAATGTAGATGGTAGAATGTAGATGGTAGAATGTAGAAGGTAGAATGTAGAATGTTGATGGTAGAATGTAGATGGTAGAATGTGGATGGTAGAATGTTGAAGTAAAATGTAGATGGTTGAATGTAGATGGTAGAAAGTAGAAGGTAGAATGTAGATGGTAGAATGTAGATGGTAGAATGTAGATGGTAGAATGTTGAAGTAAAATGTAGATGGTTGAATGTAGATGGTAGAAAGTAGAAGGTAGAATGTAGATGGTAGAATGTAGATGGTTGAATGTAGATGGTAGAATGTAGTTGGTAGAAAGTAGAGAGTAGAATGTGGAAGGTTAAATGTAGAAGGTAGAATGTAGTTGGTAGAAAGTAGAGGGTAAAATGTGGAAAGTTAAATGTAGAAGGTAGAATGTTGATGGTAGAATGTTGATAATAGAATGTAGATGGTAGAATGTAGAATGTTGATGGTAGAATGTAGATGGTAGAATGTGGAAGGTTAAATGTAGAAGGTAGAATGTAGATGGTTGAATGTAGATGGTTGAATGTAGAATGTTGATGGTAGAATGTAATTGGTTGAATGTAAATGGTAGAATGTAGATGGTAGAATGTAGATAGTAGAATGTAGTTAGTTGAATGTACAGTAGATGGTAGAATGTAGAAGGTAGAATTTAGATGGTATAATGTAGAATGTAGATGGTACAATGTAGATGGTAGAATTTTGAAGGTAAAATGTAGATGGTTGAATGTAGATGGTAGAATTTATATGGTTGAATGTAGTTAGTTGAATGTAGATGGAAGAATGTAGATGGTAGAATGTAGAAGGTAGAATGTAGATGGTAGAATGTAGAAGGTAGAATGTAGATGGTAGAATGTAGAAAATAGAATGTAGATGGTTGAATGTAGATGGTAGAATGTAGATGGTAGAATGTGGAAGGTTAAATGTAGAAGGTAGAATGTAGAATGTAGATGGTTGAATGTAGAAGGTAGAATGTAGAATGTTGATGGTAGAATGTAGAAGGTAGAATGTTGATGGTAGAATGTTGATGGTAGAATGTTGATGGTAGAATGTAGATGGTAGAATGTAGAATGTTGATGGTAAAATGTAGAAGGTAGAATGTAGATGGTAGAATGTAGATGGTAGAATGTAGAAGGTAGAATGTAGATGGTAGAATGTAGATGGTAGAATGTAGATGGTAGAATGTAGAAGGTAGAATGTAGAATGTTGATGGTAGAATGTAGATGGTAGAATGTTGAAGTAAAATGTAGATGGTTGAATGTAGATGGTAGAAAGTAGAAGGTAGAATGTAGATGGTAGAATGTTGAAGTAAAATGTAGATGGTTGAATGTAGATGGTAGAAAGTAGAAGGTAGAAAGTAGAGGGTAGAATGTGGAAGGTTAAATGTAGAAGGTAGAATGTAGTTGGTAGAAAGTAGAGGGTAAAATGTGGAAAGTTAAATGTAGAAGGTAGAATGTTGATGGTAGAATGTTGATGGTAGAATGTAGATGGTAGAATGTAGAATGTTGATGGTAGAATGTTGATGGTAGAATGTAGATGGTAGAATGTAGAAGGTAGAATGTAGAAGGTAGAATGTAGATGGTAGAATGTAGAAGGTAGAATGTAGATGGTAGAATGTAGATGGTAGAATGTAGAAGGTAGAATATAGTTCGTTGAATGTAGATGGTAGAATGTAGATGGTTGAATGTGGAAGGTTAAATGTAGAAGGTAGAATGTTGATGGTAGAATGTAAATGGTTGAATGTAAATGGTAGAATGTAGATGGTAGAATGTAGATAGTAGAATGGAGTTAGTTGAATGTAGATGGCAGAATGTAGTAGGTAGAATTTAGATGGTAGAATGTAGAATGTAGATGGTACAATGTAGATGGTAGAATGTAGATGGTAGAATTTTGAAGGTAATATGTAGATGGTTGAATGTAGATGGTAGAATTTATATGGTTGAATGTAGTTAGTTGAATGTAGATGGTAGAATGTAGATGGTAGAATGTAGAAGATAGAATGTAGATGGTAGAATGTAGATAATAGAATGTAGATGGTTGAATGTAGAAGGTAGAATGTAGATGGTAGAATGTAGATGGTAGAATGTGGAAGGTTAAATGTAGAAGGTAGAATGTAGAATATAGATGGTTGAATGTAGAAGGTAGAATGTAGAATGTTGATGGTAGAATGTAGAAGGTAGAATGTTGATGGTAGAATGTTGATGGTAGAATGTAGATGGTAGAATGTAGAATGTTGATGGTAGAATGTTGATGGTAGAATGTAGATGGTAGAATGTAGAAGGTAGAATGTAGAAGGTAGAATGTAGATGGTAGAATGTAGATGGTAGAATGTAGATGGTAGAATGTAGAAGGTAGAATGTAGAATGTTGATGGTAGAATGTAGATGGTAGAATGTAGATGGTAGATTTTAGAAGGTAGAATGTGGAAGGTTAAATGTGGAAGGTTAAATGTGGAAGGTATAATGTAGATGGTAGAATGTAGATGGTAGAATGTAGAAGGTAGAATGTAGATGGTAGAATGTAGATGGTTGAATGTAGATGGTAGAATGTAGTTGGTAGAAAGTAGAGGGTAGAATGTGGAAGGTTAAATGTAGAAGGTAGAATGTAGTTGGTAGAAAGTAGAGGGTAAAATGTGGAAAGTTAAATGTAGAAGGTAGAATGTAGTTGGTAGAAAGTAGAGGTAAGAATGTGGAGGGTTAAATGTAGAAGGTAGAATGTAGTTGGTAGAAAGTAGAGGGTAGAATGTGGAAAGTTAAATGGAGATGGTAGAATGTAGTTGGTAGAAAGTAGAGGGTAGAATGTGGAAGGTTAAATGTAGAAGGTAGAATGTAGATAGTAGAATGTAGATGGTAGAATGTTGAAGGTAAAATGTAGATGGTTGAATGTAGATGGTAGAATGTAGAAGGTATAATGTTGAAGGTAGAATGTAGATGGTAGAATGTAGAAGGTAGAATGTAGATGGTAGAATGTAGATGGTAGAATGTAGAAGGTAGAATGTAGATGGTAGAATGTAGATGGTAGAATGTAGATGGTAGAATGTAGAAGGTAGAATGTAAAATGTTGATGGTAGAATGTAGATGGTAGAATGTAGATGGTAGAATGTTGAAGTAAAATGTAGATGGTTGAATGTAGATGGTAGAAAGTAGAAGGTAGAATGTAGATGGTAGAATGTAGATGGTAGAATGTTGAAGTAAAATGTAGATGGTTGAATGTAGATGGTAGAAAGTAGAAGGTAGAATGTAGATGGTAGAATGTAGATGGTAGAATGTTGAAGTAAAATGTAGATGGTTGAATGTAGATGGTAGAAAGTAGAAGGTAGAATGTAGATGGTAGAATGTAGATGGTTGAATGTAGATGGTAGAATGTAGTTGGTAGAAAGTAGAGGGTAGAATGTGGAAGGTTAAATGTAGAAGGTAGAATGTAGTTGGTAGAAAGTAGAGGGTAAAATGTGGAAAGTTAAATGTAGAAGGTAGAATGTAGTTGGTAGAAAGTAGAGGTTAGAATGTGGAGGGTTAAATGTAGAAGGTAGAATGTAGTTGGTAGAAAGTAGAGGGTAGAATGTGGAAAGTTAAATGGAGAAGGTAGAATGTAGTTGGTAGAAAGTAGAGGGTAGAATGTGGAAGGTTAAATGTAGAAGGAAGAATGTAGATGGTTAAATGTAGAAGGTAGAATGTAGAAGGTATAATGTTGAAGGTAGAATGTAGATGGTAGAATGTAGAAGGTAGAATGCTGAAGGTTGAATGTAGATGGTAGAATGTTGAAGGCAAAATGTAGAAGGTAGAATGTAGATGGTAGAATGTAGATGGTTGAATGTAGATGGTAGAATGTATAAGGTAGAATGTACAGTAGATGGAAGAATGTAGAAGGTAGAATGGAGATGGTACAATGTAGAATGTAGATGGTAGAATGTTGATGGTAGAATGTAGATGGTAGAATGTTGAAGGTAAAATGTAGATGGTTGAATGTAGATGGTAGAAAGTAGAAGGTAGAATGTAGATGGTAGAATGTAGTTGGTAGAAAGTAGAGGGTAGAATGTGGAAGGTTAAATGTAGAAGGTAGAATGTAGTTGGTAGAAAGTAGAGGGTAAAATGTGGAAAGTTAAATGTAGATAGTAGAATGTTGATGGTAGAATGTAGATGATAGAATGTAGAATGTTGATGGTAGAATGTTGATGGTAGAATGTAGATGGTAGAATGTAGAAGGTAGAATGTAGAAGGTAGAATGTAGATGGTAGAATGTAGAAGGTAGAATGTAGATGGTAGAATGTAGATGGTAGAATGTAGAAGGTAGAATGTAGAGTGTTGATGGTAGAATGTAGATGGTAGAATGTAGATGGTAGATTTTAGAAGGTAGAATGTGGAAGGTTAAATGTGGAAGGTTAAATGTGGAAGGTATAATGTAGATGGTAGAATGTAGAAGGTAGAATGTAGATGGTAGAATGTAGATGGTAGAATGTAGATGGTAGAATGTTGAAGTAAAATGTAGATGGTTGAATGTAGATGGTAGAAAGTAGAAGGTAGAATGTAGATGGTAGAATGTAGATGGTTGAATGTAGATGGTAGAATGTAGTTGGTAGAAAGTAGAGGGTAGAATGTGGAAGGTTAAATGTAGAAGGTAGAATGTAGTTGGTAGAAAGTAGAGGGTAAAATGTGGAAAGTTAAATGTAGAAGGTAGAATGTAGTTGGTAGAAAGTAGAGGTAAGAATGTGGAGGGTTAAATGTAGAAGGTAGAATGTAGTTGGTAGAAAGTAGCGGGTAGAATGTGGAAAGTTAAATGGAGATGGTAGAATGTAGTTGGTAGAAAGTAGAGGGTAGAATGTGGAAGGTTAAATGTAGAAGGAAGAATGTAGATGGTTAAATGTAGAAGGTAGAATGTAGTTGGTAGAAAGTAGAGGGTAGAATGTGGAAGGTTAAATGTAGAAGGTAGAATGTAGATAGTAGAATGTAGATGGTAGAATGTTGAAGGTAAAATGTAGATGGTTGAATGTAGATGGTAGAATGTAGAAGGTATAATGTTGAAGGTAGAATGTAGATGGTAGAATGTAGAAGGTGGAATGCTGAAGGTAGAATGTTGAAGGCAGAATGTAGAAGGTAGAATGTAGATGGTAGAATGTAGATGGTTGAATGTAGATGGTAGAATGTAGAAGGTAGAATGTACAGTAGATGGAAGAATGTAGAAGGTAGAATGGAGATGGTACAATGTAGAATGTAGATGGTAGAATGTAGATGGTAGAATGTTGATGGTAGAATGTTGATGGTAGAATGTAGATGGTAGAATGTTGAAGGAAGAATGTAGATGGTAGAATGTAGATGAAAGAATGTAGATGGTAGAATGTAGAAGGTAGAATGTAGATGGTTGAATGTAGATGGTGAAATGTAGATGATAGAATGTAGATGGTAGAATGTAGATGGTTGAATGTAGAAGGTAGAATGTAGATGGTAGGATGTAGATAGTATAATGTAGAAGGTAGAATGTAGAAAGTTGAATGTAGAATGTAGATGGTAGAATGTAGATGGCAGATTGTAGAAGGTAGAATGTAGATAGTAGAATGTAGATGGTTAAATGTAGATGGTAGAATGTAGATGGTAGAATGTAGATGGTTGAATGTAGATGGTAGAATGTAGAAGGTAGAATGTAGATGGTAGAATGTATATGGTTGAATGTATATGGTTGAATGTAGATGGCAGAATGTAGTTGGATAGAATGTAGAAGGTAGAATTTGGAAGGTTACATGTACAGTAGAAGGTAGAATGTAGATGGTAGAATGTTGAAGGTAGAATGTAGATGGTAGAATGTAGAAGGTAGAATGTTAAAGGTTGAATGTAGAAGGCAGAATGTTGAAGATAGAATGTAGAAGGTAGAATGTAGATGGTAGAATGTAGAAGGTAGAATGTAGATGGTAGAATGTAGACGGTAGAATGTAGATAGTAGAATGTATTAAGTAGAATGTAGACGGTAGAATGTAGATGGTAGAATGTAGATGGTTGAATGTAGATGGTAGAATATAGATGGTTGATTGTAGATGGTAGAATATAGATGGTTGATTGTAGATGGTAGAATATAGATGGTAAAATGTATAAGCTGGAATGTAGAAGGTAGGATGTAGATGGTAGAATGTAGAAGGTAGAATGTACAGTAGATGGAAGAATGTAGAAGGTAGAATGGAGATGGTACAATGTAGAATGTAGATGGTAGAATGTTGATGGTAGAATGTAGATGGTAGAATGTTGAAGGTAAAATGTAGATGGTTGAATGTAGATGGTAGAAAGTAGAAGGTAGAATGTAGATGGTAGAATGTAGTTGGTAGAAAGTAGAGGGTAGAATGTGGAAGGTTAAATGTAGAAGGTAGAATGTAGTTGGTAGAAAGTAGAGGGTAAAATGTGGAAAGTTAAATGTAGATAGTAGAATGTTGATGGTAGAATGTAGATGATAGAATGTAGAATGTTGATGGTAGAATGTTGATGGTAGAATGTAGATGGTAGAATGTAGAAGGTAGAATGTAGAAGGTAGAATGTAGATGGTAGAATGTAGAAGGTAGAATGTAGATGGTAGAATGTAGATGGTAGAATGTAGAAGGTAGAATGTAGAGTGTTGATGGTAGAATGTAGATGGTAGAATGTAGATGGTAGATTTTAGAAGGTAGAATGTGGAAGGTTAAATGTGGAAGGTTAAATGTGGAAGGTATAATGTAGATGGTAGAATGTAGAAGGTAGAATGTAGATGGTAGAATGTAGATGGTAGAATGTAGATGGTAGAATGTTGAAGTAAAATGTAGATGGTTGAATGTAGATGGTAGAAAGTAGAAGGTAGAATGTAGATGGTAGAATGTAGATGGTTGAATGTAGATGGTAGAATGTAGTTGGTAGAAAGTAGAGGGTAGAATGTGGAAGGTTAAATGTAGAAGGTAGAATGTAGTTGGTAGAAAGTAGAGGGTAAAATGTGGAAAGTTAAATGTAGAAGGTAGAATGTAGTTGGTAGAAAGTAGAGGTAAGAATGTGGAGGGTTAAATGTAGAAGGTAGAATGTAGTTGGTAGAAAGTAGCGGGTAGAATGTGGAAAGTTAAATGGAGATGGTAGAATGTAGTTGGTAGAAAGTAGAGGGTAGAATGTGGAAGGTTAAATGTAGAAGGAAGAATGTAGATGGTTAAATGTAGAAGGTAGAATGTAGTTGGTAGAAAGTAGAGGGTAGAATGTGGAAGGTTAAATGTAGAAGGTAGAATGTAGATAGTAGAATGTAGATGGTAGAATGTTGAAGGTAAAATGTAGATGGTTGAATGTAGATGGTAGAATGTAGAAGGTATAATGTTGAAGGTAGAATGTAGATGGTAGAATGTAGAAGGTGGAATGCTGAAGGTAGAATGTTGAAGGCAGAATGTAGAAGGTAGAATGTAGATGGTAGAATGTAGATGGTTGAATGTAGATGGTAGAATGTAGAAGGTAGAATGTACAGTAGATGGAAGAATGTAGAAGGTAGAATGGAGATGGTACAATGTAGAATGTAGATGGTAGAATGTAGATGGTAGAATGTTGATGGTAGAATGTTGATGGTAGAATGTAGATGGTAGAATGTTGAAGGAAGAATGTAGATGGTAGAATGTAGATGAAAGAATGTAGATGGTAGAATGTAGAAGGTAGAATGTAGATGGTTGAATGTAGATGGTGAAATGTAGATGATAGAATGTAGATGGTAGAATGTAGATGGTTGAATGTAGAAGGTAGAATGTAGATGGTAGGATGTAGATAGTATAATGTAGAAGGTAGAATGTAGAAAGTTGAATGTAGAATGTAGATGGTAGAATGTAGATGGCAGATTGTAGAAGGTAGAATGTAGATAGTAGAATGTAGATGGTTAAATGTAGATGGTAGAATGTAGATGGTAGAATGTAGATGGTTGAATGTAGATGGTAGAATGTAGAAGGTAGAATGTAGATGGTAGAATGTATATGGTTGAATGTAGATGGCAGAATGTAGTTGGATAGAATGTAGAAGGTAGAATTTGGAAGGTTACATGTACAGTAGAAGGTAGAATGTAGATGGTAGAATGTTGAAGGTAGAATGTAGATGGTAGAATGTAGAAGGTAGAATGTTAAAGGTTGAATGTAGAAGGCAGAATGTTGAAGATAGAATGTAGAAGGTAGAATGTAGATGGTAGAATGTAGAAGGTAGAATGTAGATGGTAGAATGTAGACGGTAGAATGTAGATAGTAGAATGTATTAAGTAGAATGTAGAAGGTAGAATGTAGATGGTAGAATGTAGATGGTTGAATGTAGATGGTAGAATATAGATGGTTGATTGTAGATGGTAGAATATAGATGGTTGATTGTAGATGGTAGAATATAGATGGTAAAATGTATAAGCTGGAATGTAGAAGGTAGGATGTAGATGGTAGAATGTAGAAGGTAGAATATAGATGGTAGAATGTAGATGGTAGAATATAGATGGTAGAATGTAGATGGAAGAATGTACAAGGTAGAATGTAGATGGTACAATGTAGAAGGTAGAATGTAGAAGGTAGAATATAGATGGTTGAATGTAGAAGGAAGAATGTAGATGGTTGAATGTAGATGGTAGAATGTAGAAGGTAGAATTTAGATGGTAGAATGTAGATGGTAGAATGTAGTTGGTAGAATGTAGAAGGTAGAATGTTGAAGGTTGAATGTAGAATGTAGATGGTAGAATATAGATAGTAGAATGTAGATGGTAAAATGTAGATAATAGAATGTAGATGGTTGAATGTAGAAGGTAGATTGTTGAAGGTTGAATGTAGAATGTAGATGGTAGAATATAGATAGTAGAATGTAGATGGTAAAATGTAGATGGTAGAAAGTGGATGGTAAAATGTAGATGGTAGAATGTAGATGGTAGAATGTAGATGGTAGATGATAAAATGTAGATGGTTGAATGTAGATGGTAGAATGTAGATAAAAGAATGTAGATGGTAGAATGTAGAAAGTTGAATGTAGAAGGTAGAATGTAGATGGTTGAATGTTGAAGGTAAAATATAGATGGTTGAATGTAGATGGTAGAATGTGGAAGGTAGAATGTAGATGGTTGAATGTAGATGGTAGAATGTAGTTCGTTGAATGTAGATGGTAGAATGTAGATGGTTGAATGTGGAAGGTTAAATGTAGAAGGTAGAATGTAGATGGTTGAATGTAGATGATAGAATTTATATGGTTGAATGTAGTTAGTTGAATGTAGATGGTAGAATGTAGATGGTAGAATGTAGAAGGTAGAATGTAGATGGTAGAATGTAGAAAATAGAATGTAGATGGTTGAATGTAGAAGGTAGAATGTAGATGGTAGAATGTAGATGGTAGAATGTGGAAGGTTAAATGTAGAAGGTAGAATGTAGAATGTAGATGGTTGAATGTAGAAGGTAGAATGTAGAATGTTGATGGTAGAATGTAGAAGGTAGAATGTTGATGGTAGAATGTTGATGGTAGAATGTAGATGGTAGAATGTAGAAGGTAGAATGTTGATGGTAGAATGTTGATGGTAGAATGTAGATGGTAGAATGTAGATGGTAGAATGTAGAATTTTGATGGTAGAATGTAGAAGGTAGAATGTAGATGGTAGAATGTTGATGGTAGAATGTAGATGGTAGAATGTAGAAGGTAGAATGTTGATGGTAGAATGTAGATGGTAGAATGTAGAATTTTGATGGTAGAATGTAGATGGTAGAATGTAGAAGGTAGAATGTAGATGGTAGAATGTAGATGGTAGAATGTAGAAGGTAGAATGTAGAATGTTGATGGTAGAATGTAGATGGTAGAATGTGGATGGTAGAATGTTGAAGTAAAATGTAGATGGTTGAATGTAGATGGTAGAAAGTAGAAGGTAGAATGTAGATGGTAGAATGTAGATGGTAGAATGTTGAAGTAAAATGTAGATGGTTGAATGTAGATGGTAGAAAGTAGAAGGTAGAATGTAGATGGTAGAATGTAGATGGTTGAATGTAGATGGTAGAATGTAGTTGGTAGAAAGTAGAGGGTAGAATGTGGAAGGTTAAATGTAGAAGGTAGAATGTAGTTGGTAGAAAGTAGAGGGTAAAATGTGGAAAGTTAAATGTAGAAGGTAGAATGTTGATGGTAGAATGTTGATGGTAGAATGTAGATGGTAGAATGTAGAATGTTGATGGTAGAATGTTGATGGTAGAATGTAGATGGTAGAATGTAGTTCGTTGAATGTAGATGGTAGAATGTAGATGGTTGAATGTGGAAGGTTAAATGTAGAAGGTAGAATGTAGATGGTTGAATGTAGATGGTTGAATGTAGAATGTTGATGGTAGAATGTAAATGGTTGAATGTAAATGGTAGAATGTAGATGGTAGAATGTAGATAGTAGAATGTAGTTAGTTGAATGTACAGTAGATGGTAGAATGTAGAAGGTAGAATTTAGATGGTAGAATGTAGAATGTAGATGGTACAATGTAGATGGTAGAATTTTGAAGGTAAAATGTAGATGGTTGAATGTAGATGGTAGAATTTATATGGTTGAATGTAGTTAGTTGAATGTAGATGGTAGAATGTAGATGGTAGAATGTAGAAGGTAGAATGTAGATGGTAGAATGTAGAAGGTAGAATGTAGATGGTAGAATGTAGAAAATAGAATGTAGATGGTTGAATGTAGATGGTAGAATGTAGATGGTAGATTGTGGAAGGTTAAATGTAGAAGGTAGAATGTAGAATGTAGATGGTTGAATGTAGAAGGTAGAATGTAGAATGTTGATGGTAGAATGTTGATGGTAGAATGTTGATGGTAGAATGTTGATGGTAGAATGTAGATGGTAGAATGTAGAATGTTGATGGTAGAATGTAGAAGGTAGAATGTAGATGGTAGAATGTAGAAGGTAGAATGTAGATGGTAGAATGTAGAAGGTAGAATGTAGAAGGTAGAATGTAGATGGTAGAATGTAGATGGTAGAATGTAGAAGGTAGAATGTAGATGGTAGAATGTAGATGGTAGAATGTAGAAGGTAGAATGTAGATGGTAGAATGTAGATGGTAGAATGTAGATAATAGAATGTAGATGGTTGAATGTGGAAGGTAGAATGTAGATGGTAGAATGTAGATGGTAGAATGTAGAAGGTAGAATTTAGATGGTAGAATGTAGATGGTAGAATGTAGTTGGTAGAATGTAGAAGGTAGAATGTGGATGGTAAAATGTAGATGGTAGAATGTAGATGGTAGAATGTAGATGGTAGATGATAAAATGTAGATGGTTGAATGTAGATGGTAGAATGTAGATAAAAGAATGTAGATGGTAGAATGTAGAAAGTTGAATGTAGAAGGTAGAATGTAGATGGTTGAATGTTGAAGGTAAAATATAGATGGTTGAATGTAGATGGTAGAATGTGGAAGGTAGAATGTAGATGGTTGAATGTAGATGGTAGAATGTAGTTCGTTGAATGTAGATGGTAGAATGTAGATGGTTGAATGTGGAAGGTTAAATGTAGAAGGTAGAATGTAGATGGTTGAATGTAGATGATAGAATTTATATGGTTGAATGTAGTTAGTTGAATGTAGATGGTAGAATGTAGATGGTAGAATGTAGAAGGTAGAATGTAGATGGTAGAATGTAGAAAATAGAATGTAGATGGTTGAATGTAGAAGGTAGAATGTAGATGGTAGAATGTAGATGGTAGAATGTGGAAGGTTAAATGTAGAAGGTAGAATGTAGAATGTAGATGGTTGAATGTAGAAGGTAGAATGTAGAATGTTGATGGTAGAATGTAGAAGGTAGAATGTTGATGGTAGAATGTTGATGGTAGAATGTAGATGGTAGAATGTAGAAGGTAGAATGTTGATGGTAGAATGTTGATGGTAGAATGTAGATGGTAGAATGTAGATGGTAGAATGTAGAATTTTGATGGTAGAATGTAGAAGGTAGAATGTAGATGGTAGAATGTTGATGGTAGAATGTAGATGGTAGAATGTAGAAGGTAGAATGTTGATGGTAGAATGTAGATGGTAGAATGTAGAATTTTGATGGTAGAATGTAGATGGTAGAATGTAGAAGGTAGAATGTAGATGGTAGAATGTAGAATGTTGATGGTAGAATGTAGATGGTAGAATGTGGATGGTAGAATGTTGAAGTAAAATGTAGATGGTTGAATGTAGATGGTAGAAAGTAGAAGGTAGAATGTAGATGGTAGAATGTAGATGGTAGAATGTTGAAGTAAAATGTAGATGGTTGAATGTAGATGGTAGAAAGTAGAAGGTAGAATGTAGATGGTAGAATGTAGATGGTTGAATGTAGATGGTAGAATGTAGTTGGTAGAAAGTAGAGGGTAGAATGTGGAAGGTTAAATGTAGAAGGTAGAATGTAGTTGGTAGAAAGTAGAGGGTAAAATGTGGAAAGTTAAATGTAGAAGGTAGAATGTTGATGGTAGAATGTTGATGGTAGAATGTAGATGGTAGAATGTAGAATGTTGATGGTAGAATGTTGATGGTAGAATGTAGATGGTAGAATGTAGTTCGTTGAATGTAGATGGTAGAATGTAGATGGTTGAATGTGGAAGGTTAAATGTAGAAGGTAGAATGTAGATGGTTGAATGTAGATGGTTGAATGTAGAATGTTGATGGTAGAATGTAAATGGTTGAATGTAAATGGTAGAATGTAGATGGTAGAATGTAGATAGTAGAATGTAGTTAGTTGAATGTACAGTAGATGGTAGAATGTAGAAGGTAGAATTTAGATGGTAGAATGTAGAATGTAGATGGTACAATGTAGATGGTAGAATTTTGAAGGTAAAATGTAGATGGTTGAATGTAGATGGTAGAATTTATATGGTTGAATGTAGTTAGTTGAATGTAGATGGTAGAATGTAGATGGTAGAATGTAGAAGGTAGAATGTAGATGGTAGAATGTAGAAGGTAGAATGTAGATGGTAGAATGTAGAAAATAGAATGTAGATGGTTGAATGTAGATGGTAGAATGTAGATGGTAGATTGTGGAAGGTTAAATGTAGAAGGTAGAATGTAGAATGTAGATGGTTGAATGTAGAAGGTAGAATGTAGAATGTTGATGGTAGAATGTTGATGGTAGAATGTTGATGGTAGAATGTTGATGGTAGAATGTAGATGGTAGAATGTAGAATGTTGATGGTAGAATGTAGAAGGTAGAATGTAGATGGTAGAATGTAGAAGGTAGAATGTAGATGGTAGAATGTAGAAGGTAGAATGTAGAAGGTAGAATGTAGATGGTAGAATGTAGATGGTAGAATGTAGAAGGTAGAATGTAGATGGTAGAATGTAGATGGTAGAATGTAGAAGGTAGAATGTAGATGGTAGAATGTAGATGGTAGAATGTAGATAATAGAATGTAGATGGTTGAATGTGGAAGGTAGAATGTAGATGGTAGAATGTAGATGGTAGAATGTGGAAGGTTAAATGTAGAAGGTAGAATGTAGAATGTAGATGGTTGAATGTAGAAGGTAGAATGTAGAATGTTGATGGTAGAATGTAGAAGGTAGAATGTTGATGGTAGAATGTTGATGGTAGAATGTAGATGGTAGAATGTAGAATGTTGATGGTAGAATGTTGATGGTAGAATGTAGATGGTAGAATGTAGAAGGTAGAATGTAGATGGTAGAATGTAGATGGTAGAATGTTGAAGTAAAATGTAGATGGTTGAATGTAGATGGTAGAAAGTAGAAGGTAGAATGTAGATGGTAGAATGTAGATGGTTGAATGTAGATGGTAGAATGTAGTTGGTAGAAAGTAGAGGGTAGAATGTGGAAGGTTAAATGTAGAAGGTAGAATGTAGTTGGTAGAAAGTAGAGGGTAAAATGTGGAAAGTTAAATGTAGAAGGTAGAATGTTGATGGTAGAATGTTGATGGTAGAATGTAGATGGTAGAATGTAGAATGTTGATGGTAGAATGTTGATGGTAGAATGTAGATGGTAGAATGTAGTTCGTTGAATGTAGATGGTAGAATGTAGATGGTTGAATGTGGAAGGTTAAATGTAGAAGGTAGAATGTAGATGGTTGAATGTAGATGGTTGAATGTAGAATGTTGATGGTAGAATGTAAATGGTTGAATGTAAATGGTAGAATGTAGATGGTAGAATGTAGATAGTAGAATGTAGTTAGTTGAATGTACAGTAGATGGTAGAATGTAGAAGGTAGAATTTAGATGGTAGAATGTAGAATGTAGATGGTACAATGTAGATGGTAGAATTTTGAAGGTAAAATGTAGATGGTTGAATGTAGATGGTAGAATTTATATGGTTGAATGTAGTTAGTTGAATGTAGATGGTAGAATGTAGATGGTAGAATGTAGAAGGTAGAATGTAGATGGTAGAATGTAGAAGGTAGAATGTAGATGGTAGAATGTAGAAAATAGAATGTAGATGGTTGAATGTAGATGGTAGAATGTAGATGGTAGATTGTGGAAGGTTAAATGTAGAAGGTAGAATGTAGAATGTAGATGGTTGAATGTAGAAGGTAGAATGTAGAATGTTGATGGTAGAATGTTGATGGTAGAATGTTGATGGTAGAATGTTGATGGTAGAATGTAGATGGTAGAATGTAGAATGTTGATGGTAGAATGTAGAAGGTAGAATGTAGATGGTAGAATGTAGAAGGTAGAATGTAGATGGTAGAATGTAGAAGGTAGAATGTAGAAGGTAGAATGTAGATGGTAGAATGTAGATGGTAGAATGTAGAAGGTAGAATGTAGATGGTAGAATGTAGATGGTAGAATGTAGAAGGTAGAATGTAGATGGTAGAATGTAGATGGTAGAATGTAGATAATAGAATGTAGATGGTTGAATGTGGAAGGTAGAATGTAGATGGTAGAATGTAGATGGTAGAATGTGGAAGGTTAAATGTAGAAGGTAGAATGTAGAATGTAGATGGTTGAATGTAGAAGGTAGAATGTAGAATGTTGATGGTAGAATGTAGAAGGTAGAATGTTGATGGTAGAATGTTGATGGTAGAATGTAGATGGTAGAATGTAGAATGTTGATGGTAGAATGTTGATGGTAGAATGTAGATGGTAGAATGTAGAAGGTAGAATGTAGAAGGTAGAATGTAGATGGTAGAATGTAGATGGTAGAATGTAGATGGTAGAATGTAGAAGGTAGAATGTAGAATGTTGATGGTAGAATGTAGATGGTAGAATGTAGATGGTAGATTTTAGAAGGTAGAATGTGGAAGATTAAATGTGGAAGGTTAAATGTGGAAGGTATCATGTAGATGGTAGAATGTAGATGGTAGAATGTAGAAGGTAGAATGTAGATGGTAGAATGTAGATGGTAGAATGTAGATGGTAGAATGTTGAAGTAAAATGTAGATGGTTGAATGTAGATGGTAGAAAGTAGAAGGTAGAATGTAGATGGTAGAATGTAGTTGGTAGAAAGTAGAGGGTAAAATGTGGAAAGTTAAATGTAGAAGGTAGAATGTTGATGGTAGAATGTAGATGGTAGAATGTAGAATGTTGATGGTAGAATGTTGATGGTAGAATGTAGATGGTAGAATGTAGATGGTAGAATGTGGAAGGTTAAATGTAGAAGGTAGAATGTAGAATGTAAATGGTTGAATGTAGAAGGTAGAATGTAGAATGTTGATGGTAGAATGTTGATGGTATAATGTTGATGGTAGAATGTTGATGGTAGAATGTAGATGGTAGAATGTAGAATGTTGATGGTAGAATGTAGATGGTAGAATGTAAAAGGTAGAATGTAGATGGTAGAATGTAGATGGTAGAATGTAGAAGGTAGAATGTAGAATGTTGATGGTAGAATGTAGATGGTAGAATGTAGATGGTAGAATGTTGAAGTAAAATGTAGATGGTTGAATGTAGATGGTAGAAAGTAGAAGGTAGAATGTAGATGGTAGAATGTAGATGGTAGAATGTTGAAGTAAAATGTAGATGGTAGAATGTAGATGGTTGAATGTAGATGGTAGAAAGTAGAGGGTAGAATGTGGAAGGTTAAATGTAGAAGGTAGAATGTAGTTGGTAGAAAGTAGAGGGTAAAATGTGGAAAGTTAAATGTAGGAGGTAGAATGTTGATGGTAGAATGTTGATGGTAGAATGTAGATGGTAGAATGTAGAATGTTGATGGTAGAATGTAGATGGTAGAATGTAGATGGTAGAATGTAGATGGTAGAATGTAGAAGGTAGAATGTAGAATGTTGATGGTAGAATGTAGATGGTAGAATGTAGATGGTAGATTTTAGAAGGTAGAATGTGGAAGATTAAATGTGGAAGGTTAAATGTGGAAGGTATCATGTAGATGGTAGAATGTAGATGGTAGAATGTAGAAGGTAGAATGTAGATGGTAGAATGTAGATGGTAGAATGTAGATGGTAGAATGTTGAAGTAAAATGTAGATGGTTGAATGTAGATGGTAGAAAGTAGAAGGTAGAATGTAGATGGTAGAATGTAGTTGGTAGAAAGTAGAGGGTAAAATGTGGAAAGTTAAATGTAGAAGGTAGAATGTTGATGGTAGAATGTAGATGGTAGAATGTAGAATGTTGATGGTAGAATGTTGATGGTAGAATGTAGATGGTAGAATGTAGATGGTAGAATGTGGAAGGTTAAATGTAGAAGGTAGAATGTAGAATGTAAATGGTTGAATGTAGAAGGTAGAATGTAGAATGTTGATGGTAGAATGTTGATGGTATAATGTTGATGGTAGAATGTTGATGGTAGAATGTAGATGGTAGAATGTAGAATGTTGATGGTAGAATGTAGATGGTAGAATGTAAAAGGTAGAATGTAGATGGTAGAATGTAGATGGTAGAATGTAGAAGGTAGAATGTAGAATGTTGATGGTAGAATGTAGATGGTAGAATGTAGATGGTAGAATGTTGAAGTAAAATGTAGATGGTTGAATGTAGATGGTAGAAAGTAGAAGGTAGAATGTAGATGGTAGAATGTAGATGGTTGAATGTAGATGGTAGAATGTAGTTGGTAGAAAGTAGAGGGTAGAATGTGGAAGGTTAAATGTAGAAGGTAGAATGTAGATGGTAGATTTTAGAAGGTAGAATGTGGAAGGTTAAATGTGGAAGGTTAAATGTGGAAGGTATCATGTAGATGGTAGAATGTAGATGGTAGAATGTAGAAGGTAGAATGTAGATGGTAGAATGTAGATGGTAGAATGTAGATGGTAGAATGTTGAAGTAAAATGTAGATGGTTGAATGTAGATGGTAGAAAGTAGAAGGTAGAATGTAGATGGTAGAATGTAGTTGGTAGAAAGTAGAGGGTAAAATGTGGAAAGTTAAATGTAGAAGGTAGAATGTTGATGGTAGAATGTAGATGGTAGAATGTAGAATGTTGATGGTAGAATGTTGATGGTAGAATGTAGATGGTAGAATGTAGATGGTAGAATGTGGAAGGTTAAATGTAGAAGGTAGAATGTAGAATGTAAATGGTTGAATGTAGAAGGTAGAATGTAGAATGTTGATGGTAGAATGTTGATGGTATAATGTTGATGGTAGAATGTTGATGGTAGAATGTAGATGGTAGAATGTAGAATGTTGATGGTAGAATGTAGATGGTAGAATGTAAAAGGTAGAATGTAGATGGTAGAATGTAAAAGGTAGAATGTAGATGGTAGCATGTAGATGGTAGAATGTAGAAGGTAGAATGTAGATGGTAGAATGTAGATGGTAGAATGTAGAAGGTAGAATGTAGAATGTTGATGGTAGAATGTAGATGGTAGAATGTAGATGGTAGAATGTTGAATTAAAATGTAGATGGTTGAATGTAGATGGTAGAAAGTAGAAGGTAGAATGTAGATGGTAGAATGTAGATGGTAGAATGTTGAAGTAAAATGTAGATGGTAGAATGTAGATGGTTGAATGTAGATGGTAGAAAGTAGAGGGTAGAATGTGGAAGGTTAAATGTAGAAGGTAGAATGTAGTTGGTAGAAAGTAGAGGGTAAAATGTGGAAAGTTAAATGTAGGAGGTAGAATGTTGATGGTAGAATGTTGATGGTAGAATGTAGATGGTAGAATGTAGAATGTTGATGGTAGAATGTTGATGGTAGAATGTAGATGGTAGAATGTAGAAGGTAGAATGTTGATGGTAGAATGTAGAAGGTAGAATGTAGATGGTAGAATGTAGAAGGTAGAATGTAGATGGTAGAATGTAGATGGTAGAATGTAGAAGGTAGAATGTAGTTCGTTGAATGTAGATGGTAGAATGTAGATGGTTGAATGTGGAAGGTTAAATGTAGAAGGTAGAATGTTGATGGTAGAATGTAAATGGTTGAATGTAAATAGTAGAATGTAGATGGTAGAATGTAGATAGTAGAATGGAGTTAGTTGAATGTAGATGGCAGAATGTAGTAGGTAGAATTTAGATGGTAGAATGTAGAATGTAGATGGTACAATGTAGATGGTAGAATGTAGATGGTAGAATTTTGAAGGTAATATGTAGATGGTTGAATGTAGATGGTAGAATTTATATGGTTGAATGTAGTTAGTTGAATGTAGATGGTAGAATGTAGATGGTAGAATGTAGAAGATAGAATGTAGATGGTAGAATGTAGATAATAAAATGTAGATGGTTGAATGTAGAAGGTAGAATGTAGATGGTAGAATGTAGATGGTAGAATGTGGAAGGTTAAATGTAGAAGGTAGAATGTAGAATGTAGATGGTTGAATGTAGAAGGTAGAATGTAGAATGTTGATGGTAGAATGTAGAAGGTAGAATGTTGATGGTAGAATGTTGATGGTAGAATGTAGATGGTAGAATGTAGAATGTTGATGGTAGAATGTTGATGGTAGAATGTAAAAGGTAGAATGTAGATGGTAGAATGTAGATGGTAGAATGTAGAAGGTAGAATGTAGAATTTTGATGGTAGAATGTAGATGGTAGAATGTAGATGGTAGAATGTTGAAGTAAAATGTAGATGGTTGAATGTAGATGGTAGAAAGTAGAAGGTAGAATGTAGATGGTAGAATGTAGATGGTAGAATGTTGAAGTAAAATGTAGATGGTAGAATGTAGATGGTTGAATGTAGATGGTAGAATGTAGTTGGTAGAAAGTAGAGGGTAGAATGTGGAAGGTTAAATGTAGAAGGTAGAATGTAGATGGTAGATTTTAGAAGGTAGAATGTGGAAGGTTAAATGTGGAAGGTTAAATGTGGAAGGTATCATGTAGATGGTAGAATGTAGATGGTAGAATGTAGAAGGTAGAATGTAGATGGTAGAATGTAGATGGTAGAATGTAGATGGTAGAATGTTGAAGTAAAATGTAGATGGTTGAATGTAGATGGTAGAAAGTAGAAGGTAGAATGTAGATGGTAGAATGTAGTTGGTAGAAAGTAGAGGGTAAAATGTGGAAAGTTAAATGTAGAAGGTAGAATGTTGATGGTAGAATGTAGATGGTAGAATGTAGAATGTTGATGGTAGAATGTTGATGGTAGAATGTAGATGGTACAATGTAGATGGTAGAATGTGGAAGGTTAAATGTAGAAGGTAGAATGTAGAATGTAAATGGTTGAATGTAGAAGGTAGAATGTAGAATGTTGATGGTAGAATGTTGATGGTAGAATGTTGATGGTAGAATGTTGATGGTAGAATGTAGATGGTAGAATGTAGAATGTTGATGGTAGAATGTAGATGGTAGAATGTAAAAGGTAGAATGTAGATGGTAGAATGTAGATGGTAGAATGTAGAAGGTAGAATGTAGAATGTTGATGGTAGAATGTAGATGGTAGAATGTAGATGGTAGAATGTTGAAGTAAAATGTAGATGGTTGAATGTAGATGGTAGAAAGTAGAAGGTAGAATGTAGATGGTAGAATGTAGATGGTAGAATGTTGAAGTAAAATGTAGATGGTAGAATGTAGATGGTTGAATGTAGATGGTAGAATGTAGTTGGTAGAAAGTAGAGGGTAGAATGTGGAAGGTTAAATGTAGAAGGTAGAATGTAGTTGGTAGAAAGTAGAGGGTAAAATGTGGAAAGTTAAATGTAGGAGGTAGAATGTTGATGGTAGAATGTTGATGGTAGAATGTAGACGGTAGAATGTAGAATGTTGATGGTAGAATGTTGATGGTAGAATGTAGATGGTAGAATGTAGAAGGTAGAATGTTGATGGTAGAATGTAGAAGGTAGAATGTAGATGGTAGAATGTAGATGGTAGAATGTAGAAGGTAGAATGTAGTTCGTTGAATGTAGATGGTAGAATGTAGATGGTTGAATGTGGAAGGTTAAATGTAGAAGGTAGAATGTTGATGGTAGAATGTAAATGGTTGAATGTAAATAGTAGAATGTAGATGGTAGAATGTAGATAGTAGAATGGAGTTAGTTGAATGTAGATGGCAGAATGTAGTAGGTAGAATTTAGATGGTAGAATGTAGAATGTAGATGGTACAATGTAGATGGTAGAATGTAGATGGTAGAATTTTGAAGGTAATATGTAGATGGTAGAATGTAGAAGGTAGAATGTAGATGGTAGAATGTAGAAGATAGAATGTAGATGGTAGAATGTAGATAATAAAATGTAGATGGTTGAATGTAGAAGGTAGAATGTAGATGGTAGAATGTAGATGGTAGAATGTGGAAGGTTAAATGTAGAAGGTAGAATGTAGAATGTAGATGGTTGAATGTAGAAGGTAGAATGTAGAATGTTGATGGTAGAATGTAGAAGGTAGAATGTTGATGGTAGAATGTTGATGGTAGAATGTAGATGGTAGAATGTAGAATGTTGATGGTAGAATGTTGATGGTAGAATGTTGATGGTAGAATGTAGAAGGTAGAATGTAGATGGTAGAATGTAGATGGTAGAATGTAGAAGGTAGAATGTAGAATGTTGATGGTAGAATGTAGATGGTAGAATGTAGATGGTAGATTTTAGAAGGTAGAATGTGGAAGGTTAAATGTGGAAGGTTAAATGTGGAAGGTATAATGTAGATGGTAGAATGTAGATGGTAGAATGTAGAAGGTAGAATGTAGATGGTAGAATGTAGATGGTAGAATGTTGAAGTAAAATGTAGATGGTTGAATGTAGATGGTAGAAAGTAGAAGGTAGAATGTAGATGGTAGAATGTAGTTGGTAGAAAGTAGAGGGTAGAATGTGGAAGGTTTAATGTAGAAGGTAGAATGTAGTTAGTAGAAAGTAGAGGGTAAAATGTGGAAAGTTAAATGTAGAAGGTAGAATGTTGATGGTAGAATGTAGATGGTAGAATGTAGAATGTTGATGGTAGAATGTTGATGGTAGAATGTAGATGGTAGAATGTAGAAGGTAGAATGTAGAAGGTAGAATGTAGAAGGTAGAATGTAGATGGTAGAATGTAGAAGGTGAAATGTAGATGGTAGAATGTAGATGGTAGAATGTAGAAGGTAGAATGTAGAGAGTTGATGGTAGAATTTAGATGGTAGAATGTAGATGGTAGATTTTAGAAGGTATAATGTGGAAGGTTAAATGTGGAAGGTTAAATGTGGAAGGTATAATGTAGATGGTAGAATGTAGAAGGTAGAATGTAGATGGTAGAATGTAGATGGTAGAATGTTGAAGTAAAATGTAGATGGTTGAATGTAGATGGTAGAAAGTAGAAGGTAGAATGTAGATGGTTGAATGTAGATGGTAGAATGTAGTTGGTAGAAAGTAGAGGGTAGAATGTGGAAAGTTAAATGTAGAAGGTAGAATGTAGTTGGTAGAAAGTAGAGGGTAAAATGTGGAAAGTTAAATGTAGAAGGTAGAATGTAGTGGGTAGAAAGTAGAGGTTAGAATGTGGAGGGTTAAATGTAGAAGGTAGAATGTAGTTGGTAGAAAGTAGAGGGTAGAATGTGGAAAGTTAAATGGAGAAGGTAGAATGTAGTTGGTAGAAAGTAGAGGGTAGAATGTGGAAGGTTAAATGTAGAAGGTAGAATGTAGATGGTAGAATGTAGATGGTAGAATGTTGAAGGTAAAATGTAGATGGTAGAATGTAGATGGTAGAATGTAGAAGGTATAATGTTGATGGTAGAATGTAGATGGTAGAATGTAAAAGGTAGAATGTAGATGGTAGAATGTAGATGGTAGAATGTAGAAGGTAGAATGTAGAATGTTGATGGTAGAATGTAGATGGTAGAATGTAGATGGTAGAATGTTGAAGTAAAATGTAGATGGTTGAATGTAGATGGTAGAAAGTAGAAGGTAGAATGTAGATGGTAGAATGTAGATGGTAGAATGTTGAAGTAAAATGTAGATGGTAGAATGTAGATGGTTGAATGTAGATGGTAGAATGTAGTTGGTAGAAAGTAGAGGGTAGAATGTGGAAGGTTAAATGTAGAAGGTAGAATGTAGTTGGTAGAAAGTAGAGGGTAAAATGTGGAAAGTTAAATGTAGGAGGTAGAATGTTGATGGTAGAATGTTGATGGTAGAATGTAGATGGTAGAATGTAGAATGTTGATGGTAGAATGTTGATGGTAGAATGTAGATGGTAGAATGTAGAAGGTAGAATGTTGATGGTAGAATGTAGAAGGTAGAATGTAGATGGTAGAATGTAGATGGTAGAATGTAGATGGTAGAATGTAGATGGTAGAATGTAGAAGGTAGAATGTAGTTCGTTGAATGTAGATGGTAGAATGTAGATGGTTGAATGTGGAAGGTTAAATGTAGAAGGTAGAATGTTGATGGTAGAATGTAAATGGTTGAATGTAAATAGTAGAATGTAGATGGTAGAATGTAGATAGTAGAATGGAGTTAGTTGAATGTAGATGGCAGAATGTAGTAGGTAGAATTTAGATGGTAGAATGTAGAATGTAGATGGTACAATGTAGATGGTAGAATGTAGATGGTAGAATTTTGAAGGTAATATGTAGATGGTAGAATGTAGAAGGTAGAATGTAGATGGTAGAATGTAGAAGATAGAATGTAGATGGTAGAATGTAGATAATAAAATGTAGATGGTTGAATGTAGAAGGTAGAATGTAGATGGTAGAATGTAGATGGTAGAATGTGGAAGGTTAAATGTAGAAGGTAGAATGTAGAATGTAGATGGTTGAATGTAGAAGGTAGAATGTAGAATGTTGATGGTAGAATGTAGAAGGTAGAATGTTGATGGTAGAATGTTGATGGTAGAATGTAGATGGTAGAATGTAGAATGTTGATGGTAGAATGTTGATGGTAGAATGTTGATGGTAGAATGTAGAAGGTAGAATGTAGATGGTAGAATGTAGATGGTAGAATGTAGAAGGTAGAATGTAGAATGTTGATGGT